>NW_027202664.1:0-180785 GCF_024711535.1 Dipodomys merriami
GGGCTTACCTAAACTTCAGAGTTTTGTCAGTTCTGTATGATTAATTAATGAGGGTCAAAAGTACTAATAGTGTTTGTGAAAGGTTTCATCATGGAATATAATATTTATAAGCAAGAAAGAGAAAGATGAAGGCAATAATGAATAATGAAAAATGTATAGTTTGGTATTATTAGTTTGCCATAAATTTCTTTGGGTAAATTTTCCTTCCTAAATCTTCACAAAACTTTTCTAAGTGACGATTTATGATTGTTTTCTGTGAATAGTTCTGACTTATAAGGACTTTTAAAGCATTTATTTTGGTTACCATTACATTCTAGTGACTTTGCTATGATGTTAATTCATGTGTTATTAATGGCTCTTCTCCATGATGATCTCCCTTGAAAAAGCATTCTAAAATTTAGAGTTAAATCTTGGTCTCTTCTTCTCTCAGTAAGTTCATTCTTCCTGGAGACTATATTTTCCTAAGAAAATACGTTTCCATTTTAGCTGAATTAGCTGATGGATTAAACAATATTATTAAAATATTTAATATTAAAATATTTAAAAGTATGACACAAGGTAATCAGTAGATTCTTTATAAAATGAGAGGCATATTAAATACAACATTTGAATAATTACATATTGGTGAGGTTCAGCAGAACTCATTCTGTTTATAATCTTTATGCCCACCTAAGAAAACGACTTCTTTTGCAGGTACTATGTGGAGGAGGTAAGAGACATATTTGTGGTGATAGCATTCAAATTTTCAAATTAGTTGCATGGGTGAAATTAGAAATGCAGTTGCTAGCTTAGCAACTCAGTTCATGCTCTTGTGGATGCTGAGGCAGTGCCTGCATTTACATGTCAGCCATAGTACTAAATTTAAAATAAAGCCAGAGAGATGTGTGTCTGACAAGGTAAGAAGAGTAAGAACCAGTTTCACCTCTGGAATCATCCTAGTGAAGTGCTCATTCTGGGCTTTGAGCAGAGCTGTGCAACTGTGCTTCGAGCAGTTCCTTGCAGGATGACCTTCCTGCCAGAATTTCAGGGGTATTGAAAGCATCAGTCTGCTACTATAATCATTAAATTCTTCCTCAGGAGTGCACTTCATATGAAGGATATTCAAGTGTAGGACAGACTTTCTATTCCTAATGATTTGAAATTGCAGCTTTATGTTCTGATAAGATAAAAACAGAGTAGAAATAAACAACAGTTTATTATGCAGAAAAGGCCTAACTTTGCTCAACACCATTTTCTACTGTAAGAGATAGAACTAATGACCACAAATCTATAGTATATAATAAGAAGATAGGACTATTAAAAAATATGCATCCCCTCTTATTATTTGACTGGGCAGGAACTAAAAGATTCCATGGGTTAGAAGTAAGGTGGAATGAATGCTAACTTACCACTTGCCTTTTATATATACATAGGAAGTATTATCTATTGTAAAAGACAATCAAGACTATTGGTTATGTGGAATGTATAGCACAATCCCCTAATAATCTCCATAAAGTACAACTAAATCTTATTTTAAGCCTTTTCTCTAACCTTCCCTTCTTTTCCCTGCTTTCTTCTTTTCTCCCTCTCTTTCCTTCTTCTCTATTTCTGTTTTTTCTCATTATCCCTCTTTCCTTCCATTTCTCCCTTCCTTTTCTCCTTCCTTTTTCTCTTATTCTTCTCTCTTTATAAGACAGTGTATCCTAGGGTGGTCTGCTCCTCATAATACTTGACTCTTTGGATGCTGAAATTACAGGGGTGCAGTACATTCTGGGTATTCATCTGTTTCTTAATAGACTCTGCAATAGCCAAACTTATTAGAGATATTACCAGATATTACCACCCTGAATAGCTTGTTCCTTTGTGTTCTGTTTGCTTTGTGTTAGGGGGAATTTTTACTCTACTCATTTTATCTCTTTAAATCCTTAAAAGAGAAAATGTAAGGTTTTATTCAAAGACTAAAATAACAATTGAACCAAACAATCCTTAATCCTTGCTATGATATATGTATTATATTTGTAATATACAAAATAACCTTGCATGTTAGGTGTTATTAATACCCTACTAAAATGAAAACTTTGAAAAGATACTGGAAGGGCTTAAATTTGGGGGTGAAAAATCTATTTTATCTCTAAGTGATCTGGCCAAAGCACAGAAACACCAAGTTGCAATTGGGTGTGCTTCACCAGAACTATGTCCTGAGTGAGCAGTTACTGGAAAACCCTCTAACATTCTATTTGAAGATTTGCTTCTAAGAATTATATTATTATTTCTGCTTCACAAATCAAGGAATCAGAATAGTAAGGAGTTTTTACGCATGATGAAATCAAGATTTGTATGCAGAGCATTCTGATTTCAAAATCAAAGAGTATGTATTGCATCTCAGAGTACAAACTGTAGAGATAAAATACTCTGTAGCATTCAGTCACTTCAAGTGGTTTATATCGTATTTCAGTGGGATATTTCATTTGCTAAAGAGAAATTGGGGGAATCCATAGTGCAAGGGTAACTTACATGGACTAACAAATAATTCTTTGGAACTCTTTCCACGAATTAATGATCAAATCTGATCAACCAAAGGGTTGTTCACACTGATAATGATATCAGGGTTGTTATGACAGAGAAATGATATTAAATAGGAAAATTACTTTGGCAGCAGCTCTGATGTAATCTGCGGTTTTTCCAATCATATGTAAAGCACATTTTACTTACATTTAGGGAGATTTCTCTGACAATGATCTGTGTTCTCATGTGGTCTGAGTGAAAGCCATTTCCTTCTGTGCCATGATGCAAATTTCCTTAGTGACCAATTGCTGGTTGTTCCCTGATGCTCAGGCAGGATATGGCAGTAATGTGCAGGGTCTCATTCCAGAGTTGAGGTAACAAAACTGTATATTGTGGGGAAAACAGCGAAGACATGATTTGTGGAAGAGAAATGTCTTTCAGATATGCATTCCTCATCATTTACATGACATTAAAATCTTTGAATAATACCAGATGTTAGTGGCCAAATGTATTCCATTTTAATTGGCATAATTTCTGAAAACTGCCAATGTAAAAGTTCATTAACTTTAATAACCTGATTTTGTACACACTACTGGCTCTGTATTTTCAAATACATTTCTGAGAAACTACATATTACCTGATATCCTGTCAGCCAGAAAGCTTACCTAATTGGCAAGAATGCTATTGTAGTTCATTGTATATTACTTCAAAGCATCACAAAATAGTTTAAAATAAATAAAGTGCAAGGCACGGGATAAAGTTGGAATGCATTCGTCAAAGTGGATTTAAAAGTAAAAATGTGTTTTATACAGATGAAGCATTAAATTCTTACCCTGTATTATTTTCTGAATGTGGAAGCTAATTTTGTTTTCTTACGCAATTACCCTTTCTCAAACATCACAAATAACTACAGAGTTTGGAGTTGATGGAATTCTAGATCTCTTTTTGTTTGAAGTATTGGGCACTAAACTTAAGGCTTTCTCATGTTGGACAAATGCTGCACCATGCAAACTCCGTCCCAAATCCTGTATTCATTCCTTTAAATCTCTAGGAGAGGGCTGGAAGGTGGCTCAGTGGTAGAGCGCTTGCCTTGTATAACTGAGGAGCTGGGTTCGATACCTCAGCACCACATAAGCAAAAAGGAAAAAGCTGGAAGTGGCGCTGTGGCTGAAATGGTAGAGTGCTAGCTTTGAGCTGAAGAGCTGAGGGACAGTGCCCAGGCCAGGAGTTCATCCCCCACAACTGGACCCCCCCAAAAAAATCTCTAGGAGAACCAAGCAAAACCCAGATAAACCTTACTTATAAACAACAAATATAACTAACTTCTGTCCTTTATTTAAACAGCTTGCTAAGCTGAGTTACAGACTTAGATTATGATCCTTTCTTTTATTTTATTTTTCAGAAGCATCTCCTTTGATTCTATGAAACACAGAGGGATGAGACTGAATGGTAATTCTGTGGCTTATTGCAAATTTCAGAATAGCAGAATTTTGTTGATTTAGGATAGTTCAGTTCACAGAACAATTGGGTTGTGAAGCTCAGAACTTTTCTTGTCCTGAACTAGGCATTTAAAGACACTTCTATTTTGATTCACAATTACTTGACTTGACCAAATATCTTGATCATACATTAAATGATCTATTGCAAATCTGGCTTCAGACCATCTGCTAGTGGCTCATGCATTTAATTCTGGCTAGTCAGGAGGCTGAGACAGAGGATCATGGCTGTAGGGAGGACAGATGATTTCAGTAAAAGGCAAAAGAGACAATAGTGACACATCATCATAGAGGAAGTTACTCATTATTTTACAGCCCAGGCAACAAGTCCACTAAACTTTATTTCTAAAATGCTCAGCAAGAAAATCAAGACTGGAGTCATGGTCCAAATGAAAGAACACCAGATGAGCAGGTACAAGATACTGAGTTGGAATAGAAATGGGGGGAAGAAAAAATAAAGAAAAATAGACTCTCTCTTTAAATACTTTCATATTTGACAAATATGAGTAATCTCAGTAACTTCATAATTTTTATTTCTTTAAAAAATTCTGCATATGGATAATACCATGTCAATTCTTAATTCTTCCTCAGGCACAAAGCTTAAAATAAGTATCTCTGTATTGTCTATATATTTCTTCAAATTAACTGTCTCTGATTATTTGTCACTCTTTTCTGTTTTGCCTGCTTCTATAGTCACACTATATTCCTAAAAATGGCTTCGTCAATCACGTGAAAGTTTCTTCAATATACTCTTGTATTTCTCTACATAGAGAACTTGTTTTCAGGATGGGAAGGTGGCTCAGTTGTAGAGCACTTGCCTTGCATGACTGAGGCCCTGTGATCGATTCCTCAGCACCACATAAGCAAAAAGAAAAAAAAGCTGGAAGTGTTACTTTGGCTCAAGTGGTAGAGCACTAGCCTTGAGCTGAAGAGCTGAGGGACAGCTCCCAGGCACAGAGTTCAGGCCCCACGACGGGAACCCTCCCCCCCCCCAAAAAAAAAGAAAACTTATTTTCAACATAACCATTTACTATTTCCCATTCTACTCTGGAAAAGCTCTTTCCTGGAGTGAATTGTTACTCTATTTATTAGTGCATGACCTTCAATAATCACATAACATTTCTGATTAGTTCCTCTTCCCTTAATCAGGTATTGTGATGTTACTTAATAAACACACAGAAGTTAAATGTAACCATATGTTAAACTACAAAGCTTCATTCTTTGGTATAGTGTAGGCAACCAAAAAATACATCTAGTTGTATCATCTTGGATTGTATTTGTCAGTGTGATAGAAATTTAGCACTAAGTTTCAGAAACTGTGCTGAGTATGATATTAAAAAGAAATAATATTTTTATTAGTTAGGGTGTTTTTGGTTTTTGTTGGTCGTGGGGCCTGAACTCTGGGCCTGGGCAGTGTCCCTCAGCTCTTCAGCTCAAGACTACCATTCTAACACTTGAGCCATAGCACTGCTTCCAGCTTTTTCTGCTTATATGGTGCTGAAGAATCAAACACAGGGCCTCATGTATGCAAGGCAAGCACTCTCCCACTGAGCCAACTTACAAGCCCTTAATTAGGGTGGTTTAAGTGAGATGAATCATTATATAATCATTAATTATTCACTAATGTATTAACTTATATACTTCATTCTAATCATATAAACCAATTTCATACAAACTGGATGAATTCAATGACAAAAAGTTATTTCTTCCTTTTGAAGCATATCTGTGGTTAATTGTAGAGGTAGGAAAGAAGACACTGGACCAAAATGTGATACATTATTTGAGGAAAGGATTACAGTTTATATCAATATTTGATCTAGACCTAAAAAATGTTGAGCAGGTAACACTAGAAGCTTCAGAAAGACATCATTAATAAGACTATGAAAGATTATCATCAGATATGGGATATAGGGTGAGAATGCAAATAAACCACTTAGGATTCCAGTCAAAATAATTTACAGTAGGCATTGAAACATTTGAAATTGATCCAAATCCTACCTGTATGCTGACAATACATCACAATTTGCTCACAAAGCCCTTTCTGTGGTTTGCTTTTTGTTCCTGCTGATTGTTTTTATTAAAAAAGAACCGGGGTCCATGCTGATTTGTTATCTGTGACTCAGACAAATTTCAGTTTTAGTGAACTCAAAAAAAGTTCATAAACTCATAAACTTTATAAAGTCAACAATGCACACATTATACTTCACATTAAAGGATATAAACTAACACATCCCCTATGAAAATGGTTATTTCTGAAATCTATGTTGAAATAACTAAGTGCTGAAGGTTACCTGAACTTGTTTTCCTATAGACGACACAAATTAATGAGTAAATAATTCATGAAAAGTCAACATACTTGAATGATTCATTATATTTGAGGTAAATTTCCACTTAAAATATATAAAATAAGACCTAATGGCATAGGCATTCTATTTAATGATTTAAACCTGTTCACTTGTCAAATCAGAAATTAAGTGATGAAAAAGAAATAAGATCCTCAAAAGCAATTCTGAATATTTGCTTACAATTGCTGATTTTTTCAATTTGAAATACGTATGCTAAGATCACAGAGACCATTAACACCATAACATTGTTTCTCAAAATGTTTCCCTTCTCTCTTTATGATAAGCTTTATTTTCTTACACTCTGTGGTGATGACTGTTTACTTGCATTATTTTTGTGAGGAACTAAGTTAACATCTTGGCATTCCTATCTTACAATCTATATCCTGGCCTCTGAAATACATTTATTTAACATGAAGTATTTAGGATTTATCATAATGCTTATTTATTTTAATAAGTAAGTTGACACACCTATATTTATCTGTTCAATAATGGCACAAAACATTGCATAGCTTTATAAGATAAATTAGAGAGCATGGCAAGTAGTCCACAGTAGATAATTTAGAATTGTTTTTAGAAAAAGTATAGAATCAAGGGTGCCAGCTCATATGTGTCATCCCAACTACTCAGGAGGCTCAGATCAGAGGATGTTCGTTTGAAGCTAAGTTGAACAGAAAAGTCTTTGAGACTCTCATTTCTAATTAACCATCAAAATGCCATAAGTGAAGATGTGACTTAAGTTATAGTGCACTAGCTTTGACAGGATATACCTAAGTAAGAGGGAGAGACTCCAAATTCACACTAAAAGCATGTACACACACACACACACACACACACACACACACACACACACACACACACACAATGCAAACACAAACCACAAAGACAGAATTTTACAAAATCATTCAAATATAGACACCTTTTTCTTATTTTTCTCCTTTAGGGTTAGTACATGTACTCCTATACACGCTTTATTTTTCAGTTACTTATTCATTTGTACTTATTAAGCTCTAGTCTTTTGTGGTAGGAACTCTTTTCTCAGGAACGTTCACTAAGAAAATAATGGAATTCTACATTCCTACTGACAGTGTATAAATTTCAATATATTTTTTCTTTCTTATTTTAATGTTCCTTTTAAAAGAAGCTACTTAAACCTTATCCAGGACACAGAGGATTTTGAACAGGTTGCACTGCCCTGTGATAATATTTAGATAATACGAACCATCTTGAACTTACTACAGAGCTATCAGGCTTGCAACTCTTTAGAGGAAAGGTACAAGGATAGACTGACCCAGAAGGGCTGCTTAATGAAACTTATTGTCTTCTTGAGGGGCAGAGATAGCAAAGCAATTTAGTGAAACCAGGTATACAGTTCACAACTGTACTTACATATTATGTGTTAAAATATGTGGCTGCAAATGCATACATGTATAGATAAACATGCTATTGCAATAGCAAAATAAAGATTGAACCATCACTTACTGCATAGATAATGAGTAGGTATATAACTTTGCCATTGATGTGAAGCTGAGGTCAAAGATTAATTAAATTGCCATGGTATGTTTTCCTGATTCAGGATTTGTAAGGCCCTTGGAGAGAACTGATAACAACCTTTCACAAACACTGATTATACAGTAAGACAGAATGAATATTAATCACAGACTTTTACCCAAGAGGCTCTAAAAAACAATAATTAGCATTATTACATAAACAAAGCAGAGGGAAGTCAAGAATACTTTGGGGGTGGGGGGCCAAGTAACTGTCTTTGAATATAATAATTAAGATGCACTTGGATACAAGAATGCTACGTTATGAGCATTACAAGGCATAACAATTTACAGTGTCTCTAAGTGGAAAAGTGTATTGTTAAAGACGAGGTGAGATTTTAATCAATGCAAATGATAATTATTGAACTGTAAGTTAAAGACTCTGTTTAAAAAATACACTTTTCAAAAGAAGTATTTATGTTACATAGGACTCGTGAAATAAGAAGTGCACTTTTCAAATATGCCTGAATAGACGTATGTATACCATAGAAAGTATCAATATGGTTATATTAAATAATAAAATAGCAAAGGTGTGAAAGATGATGTTTATATTTTTCATCTGAAGAAACATATCTGTATTGATAAAAGTACATAGTCATAAAAAATGGACTATTACTTTATTCATTTGTTTTCATGATTATTTTACATAGAATACAATCGTTCTGAGTAGGGAACCAGTGCTTCATAGCTGTAGCCTTAAATACTCAGAAGGTTGAGATCTGAAGTTCATTGTTCAATGCCAGCTTGGACAGACAATTCAAGAGATTCATTATTTTCAGTTAACTAAGAAAAAGTCAGAAGTGAAGGTGTGGCTCAAGAGGTTGAGCATCAAACTTGAAGGTTAAAAAATTAAGCAAAATTGAATTAAAATTCCAGTATAGGAAAAAAAACATAAATTAAATTAAAAAGAACATAATGATGCACCCAAAATTAAAATGCCTTCCAAGAGCAAAATTATACGTATAATTTGAAGCTTTATGTACATTTAAACATTATTTTCTTGAATATCATTAACTATCATTACATTTAACAAAACATTTTCAATGTACTTTCGAGGGGTTTTTGAAATGTAAGAATTACCATTCATGTCTATAATCCTCGCTACACAGGACACTGAGATCTGAGGATTACTGTTGAAAGTTAGTCTAGACCAGAAAGTCTATGAAATTCTTACCTCCAATTAACCTCCAGAACATGGGAAGTGGTGCCTTAGCTTAAAGTGGTATAGTGCTAGCCTTGAGTGCAAGTATCCTTAAGTGCAAGAGCTGAGAAACAGCATCCAGGCTCTTTGATCAAGCTCCATGACTGAATAAAAAGGAATTATATTTCAGAATGTTTAATAAAACTTAAAAAGAAACTTTTAATTTCATACATTTTACTTACAACACAAAATTTATTTAATACTTACCACTAAATACTATGCATAAGACAATTCAATATAAAATGACTAAATTACATAGCGCTTTTGCTTTGGATCTTAATGTTTTAATAGGAAATGGGCAAATAAATTTTATAGTACAATAGGACAACCCAGCCATAGAAACATTTAATGAATTAAGGGTACCAGAAAATCAGCTAAGTCTAGTAGAAAAAATTGTTAAGGATACCCTTTATTTGAAAAATTGAACAGGTCAGGAAAAAGCACAAGGGATCTATGCAAAAGTGTAGAGTAGGACCAGAGCCAGATATTAACAGAAGTAATAGAAAAATTGTGAGTTACATTCTATCCTTGTTAAACACAGATTACACCTTAGATACTTAATGCCAAATATTGGAAATTAACCTGAAACAAAATTAATAGATAACACTTTCACCCACTTAAAATTAAATTTTAATGCATAAATTAAGGAAAGCATTTCACAATGGAATTATAGGTAATTCAATAGGTACATTTCAAAATGCATTAATATAAAAAGAAGGAAATATTTCATATTCACGTGACAATCTGTAGACACATTATTATTATTAGTTGTGTGTGTGTGTGTGTGTGTGTGTGTGTGTGTGAACAGAGGCTTGTACTCAGGGTCTGGGTGCTTGGGTGCTGTCCACTAGTGTTTTAACTCAAGGCTGGTTCTATACTACATAAGCCACTCTTCCGTTTCTGGCTTTGGTGTGGTTAAAAGAAGGTAGGAGCTCAGGATGCCTTGAACAACAATCCTCATCTCAGTACCATAAGCAGCTAGGATTATAGGCTTGAACCATCAATATGAAGAAAATAAAGGGAGCTTTTTGTTCTTAATCGATGTTATGACTAGAAAGAAAAGTTTACTAGCAGATCTATAAGCGATTCTCTTTTTACTATCACAGGAGTTCTGTTACAGGAGTTTTCCTTTCTCAGCAAGAGATATATATTCCAAGACCTTCAGTGCATATTTGAAAGTGGATACCTCATTCTACAGCTAATACTGAATGCTCTGTATGTTATATTTTTTCCTCTGCATATTCAAGCTTAATGCCTTTTAAAACATTCTCAACAAAGGATTCATCACACACTGTGGTTATATTATTTGTAGTTTGAGGCTTGACAGTAAATCTAACACAGATTTCACTTTACAATTTCATAAATTCATTTTTTCCCAGAATTTGGCAATCTCAGTACAGAATTTGGACTTTCCTAGGAATGTCCTAATAGTTCATATATATAGAAAGGGAGAAAATAAAGCTATGCATTATATTGGCCTTAAGAATTTGACAAAAAAGAATAAGTACTTGTACTTCAAATTACAGAGATAAGCTATGAGTCACATCTGCTTCGTTCTCTTTCCAATAAATTCTTATATATATATATGCTTAGTTATTATTGCTGAGATATTAAATTCCTATTAAGAACTTTTCACATACAGTTCTTTAGTGTATTCAAAGTGGGAACTTCAAATGTGTTTTGAGCAAATTACCACATAGACAATCATTATTGACAACTGTACCTGACATATTATTCCAATATTATTATAAAATAAAAATTAAAAAAAACAACAATTGAGTAATTCCACTAAAACAATAGAAGTGTATTTTATATCGGAGAGATATTGACTAGTGGACAGGTAGCTTATACGGTATTGTTAAACTATGTACAAAAATAGTTCCTTTTCTTGGCAAGATGAGGCAGGGTGGTGTAAATTATTGTACAATTAAAACCCTAAGGACTTTTGTTTTTAAAGTTTCTTATTTAGTAGTCTTACAGCATGCCAGACTACATATTCTAAAATCTGAAAAAAATAAAAATATTGGTTCCAAGAATTTCAGATAAGTAATATTGTGATACTTGGTAGATAGATAACAGAGAAAAAAGATAACAGCTAGATATACAGTGGGTGATAGATATATAGTAGATATGTAGATAGTCTATGTGGGAAGAGTTGAGAGAGTTGTGTTTGTGTATATATACATATGTGTGTGTATATATATATATATATATATATATATATATATATATATATATACTTCAATGTTTGATTGCTTAAATGGACAAAAATCATTCATGTGTTTCTCTTCTTAATTTTCTGTCTTGAACCACTGAGACAATATGTTGCCTTTTATTTTATTTTATAGTAACCATTTGATATGAGTTAAACATAAGTGGAAGTTATAAACAAGCATAATCAGAGTGAAAGAAAATGAAATTAGTAGTGTGAACACAGTGCCATTTCTATATCACATTTTTTGCACTATAAGTCAATAAAGATGAAAGTAAAGATAACATTGAAAATAGTTTTTAATGAGTATACTATAATAAATAAAACAGAAGTAACTTATTATTAGAGAATATAATTTTTCATGAGTTTAAGGAAACACAAATGGTGTAAATATAATAAGTGTGCCTTGTTATTAAAAAGCAAATTATATGAATTTATGCATTAATTGGAAAATGAACAGACAGTTAAATACAAATATGATTCAGATCTAATCTCCATAGTTTGAACTACAAGTATCCAAAAAGTATAGGGATTTAGTTCTATCGTTTTGTTTTGTTTTGACTTACTTCTAAAGCTTTACTTTCCAGATCCAATAAAAGACAGTTGAATTAGTTATATCTCTCAGAGATTTTTTTTCTTTTTAGCACTATTAACGTTACCTATTCTTTTGATCAAATTCTCAGGCCCAGTACACTAATTTATTTGTTCCCTTTCTGCAGAAGTGGAAAATGTTTAATTAGAATAACATTTCTCATATTGAAGGTTGGTTGCTCTAAAGATTAATTACTTTCTTCCAATCTTATTTGGGATAGACTATAAGTTGTAGGGGATTTTTTTAAAGAATGTACAACATGAAAATATAAAACTAAAATAATATTTTAGTTATTATTACTGACATTTTAGCATTCCAAATAAAATAGCTATTTTCCTCACTCAAAGCATCATTGTAATTATCTTAAAGAAGAAAATGCTAATAATCCAACTAAAACTCTATTCTGTAACATTTTCTCTGTAATGTGTAAAACAATATGTAGTTCTTAAAAAATTCAATTAAACAAACACTTACATATGTACTAGACCAACTTGTAAATATTTGAATGTGAGATAACATCAGTAAGATACTTGAGAAAGTTCTTAAATTATTATAATGGGACATAATCCCTGTGTGCATGCAGCCGCTCAAAAACTATGTCTAATCAAATGGGCCCCAACTATGCTTATGACCTCAGATCTACCTCAGCATTAGCATATAAATTTTAATCCTTTAGGGACTGGGAAGGTGGCTCAGTGGTAGTGTGCTTGCCTTGCATGAACAAGGCCCTGGGTTCAATTCCTCAGCACTACATAAGGAGAAAAAGCCAGAAGTGGTGCCGTGATTTAAGTGGTAGAGCACTAACCATGACATGAAGAGCTGAGGGACAGAGTCCAGGCACAGAGTTCAGGCCCCACGACTGACAGAAAAAAAAATAATCTTTTCAAACAAAACTTTGTTAAATTAAATTTACTGGTTTATTTGAATAAAGAATGATTTGTGAATTGGGAAGCACACACTAAACAGAATTCATAATCAATAGAATTTGGGAAAGCTCCACTTAGCCATGTCATTAGTGAATTTTGGAGGGTCAAACAGAAGAAAAACTTTAAAAAATCTTATTGATTATAGTAAACATTTGCTTAGTTGCAGAATATCCAGTTGGCTGCCTATGATTGGTTAATTCTCAATTATGTTTATTTTTTCTTTTTTACTTATTTTTTATTGTAAAAATACTGTACAGAGGGGTTACCATAACATAGGCAAGATAATGAGTACATTTCTTATCAAGCATTGTAGCCTCCTCCTGTATTTACTCTTCCCATCACTTCCCAGCGTCCCCCCCTCACCCCCACCCAATCCTCCCCTCCCCCCACCAAAGTTGTAAAGTTCGTTTTCAACATGACAACTTGTACTTCTCATTGTTGCAACAGGTCCAACTGTATCCTTAGGTAAACGACTGGTTTTTCCCCTTCCCCTCCACAAATTATACCGACATCAAATACAGTGACAGAAGGGGTTATACTGTGGGGGAGGGACATACAAAGCAACAAAGAAATAATCTTATAAATGCGTTAGAAACAAATGCATGAAAGAAAAAAAAGCATTTAAATACATATCTAAGGATTCATTTTCCTAACATCACGTTATCTGAACTTTCCTGCTTGACTCATACATATACGAACTATTGCAAATAAGGGAAACCATGGGAACTATGTTTCTTTGGGCTTGGCTTACTTCACTTAATATAATTTTTTCCAAGTCTTTCCATTTCCTAACAAATGGGGCAATGTCATTCTTTCTGATATAGGCATAGAATTCCATTGTGTATATATACCACATTTTCTTGATCCATTCATCTACTGAGGGGCATCTGGGTTGGTTCCATATCTTAGCTATAGTAAATAATGTTGCAATAAACATAGTTGTGCTGGTAGCTTTAGTGTGGTTTTGTCTCAATTATGTTTAATTAGTTGAAAATTGCCCGTTAACTAGAAAAATATACTCCAAATTACTTTTCAGTGTGTTTATGCAATAAGCTACTGTTAGTTATGTGTAATCTCAATGTACTTATGGGTTACTTATGTGATTCAGCAGCTTCCAACACAAACAGGTCCTGAACCAATGAGAAAGTTTATTTCATATGCTACACCTTTCAGAAACCAACACTTAACATCTGAGCTTCCATTTAGATTTTATTAGTTTGTGGTATAATCTATTATTCACATGAGTGTGCTCTGATAAGTCAAAATTTTATTTCACTACAATTGATGAGAACTAGCCCTCTGCAAGGAGCTTAGAAACAACACATTTTATTCACAATTACAAAAATAGAAATCTATTTTAAATATTATTACATAAAATATATGGAACTCAAACCAGATTTCCCTGACAAATATAAAAGACTTGAGAGGAAAATAGATAAAGAGGTCATAAGAATGAGGAAATTTAAGATTGGAAAGGTGCTTTCTCATAGTAAGTTACTTAGAGATTAATGCAATTTTAAAGAAACTACATGCTGCATATTATTGTTAGATATACCTCTAGATGTTGAAGTGTCACCTAGGAATAAGGACTCTAACCCAAAAAGAAATTGTCAAGACAAAGTAAATATGTTGGGAGTTTTGCAAGTGGTTATAAATGAATTAACTGATGTATAATAGACTAATTGGAAAGTTCAAGTAGCATAATTTTCAGAAAGACTACATGAAAGCCCAAAAAACTAAGCACTAGGAAAGAGGTATATTAATGGGAGGGGATGAGGCCAAGAGGAGAAAGGGAGACAAATGGAAAGGGGAAGAGGAAGAGAATACAGTCAAGAAGTAATTGTATATACCACAAAATTAAGAAAAGGAAAGGGGTGGGTTAAAGTGTGTTGTTAATGTTCACATGGTTAACACTGATCAAGATTTACTGTATTCATATATATCTTTTTTAAATGGCACCTCCTTTGTATAACTATTTAAACATGGTAAAAAAATAAAGAAAAAAAAACAAATGTTTAACTCTACAGAACTGTGCACCATCAGCCAAAATCTAGCAAACAAGCTCAGAAAACAGTTAGGCTGCTCTTCTTTTATCCATAATGCAGAGGCCCTTGTCCCCAGTTTGGATTGGCTAAGCTCAGCTTTAAAATCTGCAACAGGATGTGACATAATTAACAGGAACAGGATACATCCATTAACAGGAAAAGGATGTCTTATTAGCAGGAACTGGGCATCTTAATAAAAAGGTTTACCAGAAATAGAATGCAACTAAACCACAATCAACTAGGGCCAAGCCATCTGGCCAAAGCAGGAATTTTTCAGGACAATTCTCTCAAGATGAACAGAAAGGAAGCCACACTTGCTGATAGAAAAGATACCCTTTCTCACAATGCCCCTCTTTGTACTTTGTGATGTTTTCTTCAAATTCTTTTAACATTATCTGCCTCTCTACCTCAGCTGTACTTAACTAATGGTATAATACTGAAATTTGTCTAAGGAAGTATTGATGATTCTATAAATTAGTCGCATAACTCCCAATTAACGCCATTGTCCCCATGAGGAACAAGTAAAGGACATTAGAATTAAGATCATAGCCAGCAACTGTGGCTCACGCCTGTAATCCTAGCTACTCAGGAGGCCGAGATCTGAGGATTACAGTTCAAAGCCACCCCATCAGGAAAGCCCATGGGACTCTTATCTCCAATAAGCCACTAGAAAACCAGAAGTGGTGCTGTGGATCAAGAGGTAGAGTGATTGCCTTTAGCTTGAAGAGGTGAGGGACAACGCCCAAGCCCAGATTTCAAGTTCCACGACAGACCCCCGAAATAAAAAAAAAAAAATTAAGACCATAATGCCCTTCCAAATGATTGTGTTAGCCAGTTATGAAGGAGTCTATCTATCTCTGACTTTTTAGTTGATGGTCCCATCTAGGGTTCTAGGTTCAGAAAACATGGTACAACATTGACGTTCCCCCCCAAAAAAAAATATCAGGGTACATAGCCCCACCAAATTTTCTGCCAGAATTGTATTAAGAACCATATACTGCTTCCCGTGCCATCTTCCTAGTGGGTCATAATTGTACTACAATTCCATTTACTATAAAACTGACAAAACCTCTCTTGGTTTTAATAGATATAATTGACCTAGCTCACATTAATATTAATAATGGCATCAAAATAGTCGTGGCTCATATCCAGCTGCTATTTGATTCCTAGGTTTGGAGACAGCTTTGGTTTTTAAAATGCCAGGGTGAAGGAGATAGCCAAAATTGAACCAACGGACAGCCTCTGCTCCATTTGACAGAAGAGCTTCAAGCATTTAACTCTTCTACAATATTACCAAACATGAGTTCTAGCAATAGTGAGAGCAGATGCATTCCCATCTCCTCAAAAGACGGGATTTCACTGTATCCAAATGTCTTTCTTAGAAACTCTTGATTCTCTTCACTGCCTAGAGAGGCATGAGATGAAGTTACATTTATGGGAAACTGACTTAACCAACCTAGTTGGCTTTAATACATCTGAGTCTTTAATCATAGGAAATAATAATGACTACATGTTATTGAACTTGTTCCTCCAAGTTATCTTGTCTTGGAAGAGGGCTATCATGCATGCCAAGCCAGCAGGATCCATTATTCATCTAAAAAAGAAGGGGAAAATCTGAGATCTTGGTCTACCTGCCACACATGCATAATAACTGCCAACAGAATATTTTATCCATTCAATCAAACAGGCATTTGTTTCGCCATACCCAGTTTTTGGTTGTTTCTTTTTGGTCGGTCATGGGACTTGAACTCTGGGCCTGGGCGCTGTCCCTGTGCTCTTCTGCTCAAGGCAAGCGCTCTACTGCTTGAGCCACAGCACCACTTCTGGTTTTCTAGTGGTATATTGGAGATAAGAGTCTCATGGAGATTCCTGCCAAGGGTGGCTTTGAACCATGATCCTCAGACTTCAGCTTCCTGAGTAGCTAGGATTACAGGCATGAGCCAACAGCCATACACAGTTTTAACAGCCATGGCTGGTCATAAATCTTTTACCGTTATTATAGTTACCTCATAATAATTGCCTTAAGGCCTAGGAGGGAGTGTTGGAAGGAGGAAGTCATCAGAAGGCTCCGTATAGTGGGCTCCATTAATTTTAAATAGATTTTCCTAACTGGTAAAAATTCCTAGTCTGGAACAGCTAAACAGAAGGATCCGTAAAAGGATCCTTACAATGACCATAGGGTTATACTGATTATTCCATCATTGATGGTCAGAGGAGAAAGTCCTGCTATGCCTGATTTTATTCCCCAAGAATCTATGTTTATTCCTGGTATAGTAAGATCACTGATTTTGTTAGTTGAGTAGTTCACATAACTCTAACCTTAGTGGGCTGGATACTCATCTTTTGGGATGTAAAACTCAGGATACAGACACATATATTTTTATTCAGAGTTTACAAGTTCTTAGATTACCCAACCAACCCTAGAAATTTCTAAGTACATTCTCAGTTCTTGATAAGCACCCAGCTGAAATTTCTTCTATCCTCTCAGTGGGCAGTCAGCTATTTCCCTTGCTGATTAAATGCCCCAACGACCCTACTTCACCAACAAATTGTATCTCTGATTTTGAGACTCTCAATTCTTGGTGCTCACTGCTTCAAATTATTTGAACAGTCCAGACACGAAAAAAAAATAGCAAGTAGAACTTATATTTGCAAACAAACAGGTTACTAAGAACAGATTACTTAAAATCGATGTGCAACTCAACATTAGCATGCTGAATTTAACATTTTTAATTTATTTATGTTATTGTAAAGGTGATATTCAGAGAGTACATTTCTTTTTAAAATATTTTATTGTAAAGATACTGTACAGAGTGATTTGCAATAACTAGTATATGTCTAAGATAATTTTACCAGACAATCAGAAAAGCTCAAAAGCTATGTACATATGACCATAAAAGATGTTAAGTGAAATGACTCCCAAGATTCATTGGGTCATAATAAGGTGCTAACTGTAAAGATACTTAACAAATCAAAGCTTACTTCTACAGAAGGGTGGACCATCAGCTGAAATCTAGCAGGCAAGCACCTAAAGAGTTAGGTGCTACTTTTTTTATTCCTAAGGCATGGGGTTCTGTCCGTTGCCTCTGCTCAGAGTGGTCCACAATTTACAACAGGATGTGGCTTAATTAACAAAAACAGTTGTCATCATTACAAGAACAGAGTGTACCTAAAATTTCATGAGCTTTAAACAGTATTTCTTAATGAAAATTTAACAAGAATAGGAAGCAAACTAAATACAATTAACCAGTGTCAAACCACCCAGCCCAAATAGTACGTTTTCAGTAACACACACACACACACACACACACACACACACACACACACACACACACACACTCACACACACACACACACACACACAATTTTTACAAGATTGACAAAAAGGAAATGGCACACTTCAATAAAAAATGAGGTTTTTCTCATATTAATTTTAACATGGAATAAAACTAGTGAAAAAAAAGGACAGAACAATAGGGAAATATAGCAAAGACCTGTGCTAAAAATAATTGATACAATTTTCTTCCAAACGGGTTCATTCTGACAATGCCACGGACATCCCAGCTGCATCTAGCTGATATTTTCTATGCAATGGCCAGAAATAGATGCAGGCCCAGGAATTAGAGATGATAGTGTAGAAAACATTAAATAAGGGTGCTTTCAATTGCAGATCTAAGTGCAACCATGAAGAATACATTTAGGGTTAAAATAAAACTACAGTGTTACCAAAGATAATCTTACAATACTTTCTACACTAATTTTTTTTTCTTTTAATAAGGTTATTTTAAAATGTGAAAATACCATACAGAGAGGTTACAATTACATGAGCAAGGTAATGAGTACACTTCTTATCAAGCATTGTTGCCTCCTTCTTTGTTTCTCCTTACCATCCCTGCCCTCCCATCTTCCTCCTCTTCCTCCTGCCAAAGTTATAAAGTACGTTTTTCAACATAACATCTTGTACCTTTCATTGTTGCAATGGGTTCACCTGTATCCCTATTTAAACAATTTGTTTTTTCCCTTCCCCTCCACAAATTATACCAACATCAAATACAGTGAAAACAGGGGTTATTATTATTATTATTATTTAATGGCTAGGACTCATCAAATTATTGACAGTGTGCCTTAGATCCTCTGAGAGATAACATTATAGTAAAAAAAATGTATATCTCTCAATGCAGACAGTCTCTATTTTAAACGTCTTGAAGATCTGCAATTTGGTTTATTTGGTCTTATTTTCTTTACTTTAACAAGTGAATATACCAACATTTTTTTTATGTATCAAGAAGTATTGTATACATTCTCTGTCAAAATTAACTAATGCGTTGGGAAATAGAGGTTATTTCTTTTAAAAATTGAATTCACTGCCAGGTACCATTGGCTCACACCTGAAATCCTAGCTAGGATCCTCGGGAGGCTTAGATTTGAGAGTCCAGGTTCAAAGCTAAATAAGCCAAAAACTCTGTGATTCTCTGATTAGCCAACAAAATTTCATAAGCAGAGCTGTGACTCAGTAGAAACAGTTGAATGACCACGTCCAGACCTTAAATTTAGGCCCTGGTACCAACATGCACACAAAAAGTATTTCTTTCCTTTTTTTGTTGGTGTTTGGGCTTGAACTCTGGCCCTGAGCACTGTCCCTCAGATCTTCAGTACAAAAAGTATTTCTTGCACTAATGTATTCCTAATACTTTAGAGGCTGTAAACTAATTGTAGATAAATAAATTTATAGTCTGATAAATCTATGCTTGGCTATGTAGTAAAATACGTTTAGTTACTTAATTTGTTTGATAAATATTATACAAAATTTCAATTCATCCTGAAACTATAATTAAATATAACCATTGTCACTATGTTGCAAAACAAAATACTTAAGATAGATAATCAGATATTCAAGAATACTCCAGTTTCAAACCAGGTGATCAACTGAGGATTGAAACCTTTGATTTTATAATACCTATAAATATGTGAACAAAACAGTGGAAAGTTAACAGATAAATGTTCAAAACATGTATTTATATATGTGGTAATGTACAAAGAGGAGAAATCCTTAAGAAGAAGACAAGAAAGTTAAAATGTGTAAAAGACACTGGAAATGCTGAAATAAAATACAATAAAATGAATAAATCTATTTATCAAAATGATAAAACAATTTATCAAAAATTATAACTTTATTAAATCCTGTATTTTGAAATAAGCAAGGTTACAAATCTTTGAATAAGGAAGAGCTGATAAATTGAACTGAAAGAAATCATAAAGGAAATTATGACAATCCTCACACATAACTTTCAATGTATACTCTGTTATATTTTCTTTCTTTTCTTTCTTTATTTGGGTAGAAGTACTGGATTTTTATGTGCTAGGCTTGTGCCTTACCACTTGATCTACTCTTCTCCCAGTTGAATATAAACAAGTTTTCCTCTGGTTTATTGGTAGAAGAGGTTCACAGACATTTCTGCCCAAGTTGGCTTAGAGCCACAATACTCAGATCTCAGTATCCTGAATTGCTAAGGCTCAGGCATGAGCCATCAGTAATGGTTTATGTTATATTTTGAATAAACATAATACTAAAGAATTTTACTACATATGGTATTACACTGCTTGGTGTAAAGGATACCCCAAACAGATTATTTTAAAATTTTTAGATTTTAAATTTACTTAGATGTGTCAAAGTCATAGAGAGAAAAACTACATCAAAGTTAAAAAAAACTGATAGTGAAGAAAATTTTCATAGAAAAGTTATTTTTGGCCCATTGTAACAATGAGATGTACAAGACACTTGGGGGAGGGTAACGTGGGGAGGTGGAGAGGGAAGGTATGGTAGGGGACAAACAAAGGAGTGGGAACATTGCTAGGTAGGAAATGTACTCATTACCATACTCATGTAACTGTAACCCAACTGTACAGTATCTTTACAGTAAAAAAATTAAAAAGAAAATTTCTTATTGAGTAAAAGCATAGATCCAATGCACTGTAGATATTTAACTTTGTTAGGAAAAATTTCAGGCCACGTTATCATTCTTAAATACTCAAATTCAAGGCAGGAGTGACACATAAGATGCTAGAGGCAAATTACAAATAGTCTTTTCTTCTTCATAAAGGGGTTATTTTTCTAACCCCTTAATTCTATAAATTAGACCATAAAAAGAGGAATAATATTGACTTCATAATCTAAAAAGAAATGCAAGTCAGACACCAATGACTCATAGCTATAATCCCAGCCACTCAGAATTTCTGAGATCTGGAGCCTTAAACTTTGAATGTCTGGGCAGAAAGCGCCATGAAACTCCATCTCCACAATAACTAGCAAGAAGTTGAGATTGGGTGGTTGGTTTAAAAGTTTTAGTGCCAGTTGAATGAGCAAGCCTAGCAAGCTTGATTCCCTGAGTTAAAACCCTGGTACTGGTAAAATAAATACTATACTAATCTAATGAACTGAATGTTAGGGCTGGAAAGGTAGCTCAGTGGTACCTCATGCCTTGCATGCATGAGGCCCTGGGTTCGATAACTCAGCATCACATCAGAAGAAAAAGCCCAAAGTTGCGCTATGGCTCAAGTGGTAGAGCACTAGCCTTGAGCTGAAGAGGTGAGGGACAGTGCTCAGGCCCAGAGTTCAGGCCCCATGACCGGCCAAAACAAACAAACAACAGTAAACAAAAACTGAGGATTAATGAGTATCAAGAACATTACAAGAAAAGTTAGTAATTATATATAAGAAAAATGCATATAAATGTATCAATATTGTGGAATAGAGTGATGATTTTATTAAACCCTAATAATATATGTGTGAAAATCCATATCAGATTGTTTATTCTATGTTTTTAAAATTCAAGTAGGATGGAAGAACCATTGCCAATACTTTGCAAGTGGATCCTTAAATACTATCCAAGTATTTGGAATGTTTGGGTAACCAGATGAATGAGACATAGAGACATTTTCCCTGGAAATAACAGATATTCTGGTTATCCAGTCATTTATCATCTCAAGTTCTTATAAACAGTCAAAGATGAAAATGTATTTATCTCTTGTGAGAACCATGTTCTTCTTTCCTCTGTCTTGCTTTCAGCTGAAGTCTCTGAAATTCGTTTGAAAAATTGTTTTGTAAGGATTTCACTTCAGTTCTGTGAGGTGCTGCTATAAATGAACAGGCAATTTTCTCAGGGAAATGGCAGATTCTGTGTCAGGGTTTGCCACAGGACTGGCTAATTGAGAAAACCTTAAGTGATTCAACACAGAAGTCTCTGTCACAGGTTGTATTCAGGGGAAATTAAAATAAACAATATCCTCTAATGTGTTGCTCATTTTGTTTGGGTTCTGGCCAGATTCACCATACCTTCCTCACATTTTTTTAATTTAATTTTATTTTATTTGTGAACATACTATACAGAGGGGTTACAATTACATGGGCAGGATAATGCGTACATTTCTAACCAAGAATTGCAGCCTCCTCTTTTGGTTTACCCTTCACATCCTTCCCAGCCTCCCCCCCCCCTTGCACACTTGTTTTAGATGAATTTCCTTAGAGACTGTCCAAGCGTCATGATTTATACATAGAAAATGTACAGAACTGAACTGTGTCCTGCTTATTATCTCACAGATGGAGGACTGGACAGAGAGAAGAGTGGATTTGTAAGCCATTGTAATGGATACCTCACATTCTCTAAATCTGGTATGGCTTTCCGATGTCCTATTCCCCTGGAGAAATACTTACAGGCCTTCATTTGCTATACGCATTAGTCTTCTGGATGTCGGTCGCTTTTAGTAAAGCAGCCTTAGTTGAAGGCAATGACTTGATAGGGTCTCAGCTAAGAAACTACGCAGCTCTCTCCAATTTCTGAAGAAGTGATCATCCCAATACATGAACTTCAGGACACAACTGTAACGTGGGGATCTATTTGCTTCCTCTGGGAAGTTGCAAAAGCATCTTCTCCAGGATTCTGGTCAGGATCCTTCTAGGAATTAAACTTACAAAGCAAAAGATAATTAGGATAACTATAATAAGACTGACGCTGGGTACAACTGACATCGTTTTTTACCCTACTCTAGCATTTCTGCTGGGTTAGATTAGTTCTCTGCTAGGATATTCCAGAACCTTATTCCAAGCAGTCTGAAGACCTGGGTCACTGTGCCTTTCTTGTTGGTTTTCGACATGACAACTTGTACTTCTCATTGTTGCAACGGGTCCACCTGTATCCTTATTTAAACGACTTGTTTTTCCTCTCCCCCTCCACAAATTATACTGACATCAAATACGGTGAAAGCAGGGGTTATACTGTGGGGGAAGGACATACAAAGTAACAAAGAATTAATCTTATAAATGCGTTAGAAACAAATGCATGAAAGAAAAAAAAACATTTAAATACATATCTTAGGGTTCATTTTCCTAACATCACCTTATCTGACCTTTTCTGCTTGACTCATACATATACTAAGTATTGCAAATGAGGGAAACCATGGGACCTATGTTTCTTTGGGCTTGGCTTACTTCACTTAATATAATTTTTTCCATGCCTTTCCATTTCCTAACAAACGGGGCAATGTCAATCTTTCTGATGGAGGCATAGAATTCCATTGTGTATATATACCACATTTTATTAGGTTGATTTCTTTGTCCTAGGCAGCTCTTTGCTGCCCCCATCTGATTTTTGCTTGCTAGAAGTTCTGCAAATTAGAATTAATTGTCAATTGGGGTGAATTTCAATTATGTAAAGCCTTACAGCTCATGCTTATCTCCATGCTAGGTGTCTGGCTTTTGTACTCTAAACATCCATCATGTGTAACTCTATTGATACATTTGAGTCATCCAGTTTCATTGTAATGATTCCTTTCTATTTTCTTCTTGTTTTTTCCATCTTGAATTAGCAATAGCTTCCTCTGTAGAGTACATATCAATGGATGATCCCAAATTATTTTGTTATTATTAAGGTATTGTACAGAGGGGTTAGCATTGCATAAGCCAGATAATGAGTACATTCCCTGTTTTGAACACTGTCACCCCTTTACTTCATCAATGGATTTTGACTGGCATGAGGAAACCTATAAGGCCATTTCCAATGAAATCATGAAATAGTATAATTCTTCAGGCCTAGGAGTTATGGATTTTCTGAGTATCCTTGAGCCTACACTTTTCCAAAATTAACTCATTGTTGTCTACTTTCAAAGAACTAGATGCTAATTGTTATACACTGTGATTTAAATCATGAATCACTGGATGGTAGGCACCTTTCTATGTACCAAGAAATGAACTATCTTAGCAAGATTGCATTATAATTGTTTTTTGAAGCCTAAGTATTTGATGCTATGCCTTAAGTTTCTAGCTATTAATGGTATTTAGTCTTGTTTATATTTGAATTTTTATGTACAAGAGAAGTTTAGTACATGCTATATCCTATATTATTTCTGAAATGAATCAGTGGACGAATAAATAAATAAATGCCCTAAAATCTAACCCTTTTCTCTAAAGTATTATGGTTGATCTCGTATCTACTTTTAAAAGACAAAAGTTGTTTACAGTTGTAATCTCTATCTAATATTTACAGGGCGTTTGCCTAAACTGAAATTCATGTAACAGGCACCACAAATTCCTTGGCCTGCTTAGTTTTAAATCATTCCTACTTCTACCTATGTCTTCTCTGGACCTTTTGTTATGTTTATGTTACTGCATAGCCCATGTCATGTTTGTCTCTGCATCCTAGTAAATCCTAGGAATTGCCTACATTCTTGTAATAGTAATGTCTTCTGTCTCTATCTCTGCCCCTACTGTCTTTCTGTCAGTCAGTTTTTGTCTCTCCTATCCTCTTCTGTCCCCTCCCTTCCCCTCCCTTCCCCTCCCCTCCCTCTTCTTCTCTCTCTCCTGCCTGCCTGTCTGTCTGTCTGTCTGTCTGTCTGTCTGTCTGTCTGTCTATCTCTGTCTCTGTCTCTCTCTGACCTTTGCTCTGCATATGTGTGTATATATTCTGCTAGGAAGAGCTTCAAATAATACAAATAATGTCATTCCCCTCCTAATCTTTGACTGATATTGAACATACAACATGCCTTAAGTCTGAATAAATTATAAAGGCAATGAAACACTTGTAGAAACCACTGATTACATTATTTTTCACAAGCAAATATCAAAGGTTAGAAATGTGGAATATTGAATAAATAACTCAAGATATACTTTGATGTAAAATTATAATTTCACCTGGAAAAGCAGGCAAAATTAGAGTGGTTGCCTAGCATCGGTAAAATTTGAAATTTCAACAAATATATAAATATATAGGTGCCAGTCCTGGAAACTGAACACTGGATCTGGGTATTGTCCCTGTGCTTTGCTCTTTCAAGGGTACCCATTGGTCTACTTTTATCTTTTTGTGTCCTGGTGGCTCACTCTTGTAATTCTAGCTACTCAAGAGGCTGAGATATGAGAATGGCAGTTAGAGAACAGCCGAGGTAGGAAAGTCCTTGAGATTCTTATCTCCAATTAACCACTAGAAAACCAGAAGTTGCTCTGTGGTTCAAAATAGTAGAGTATTAACATTTAGGAAGAAATCTCAGAGACAAAGCCCAGGCCCTAAGTTCAAACCCCATGATTGACCAAAACAAAAACAAAAAGAGCCTCATGGCCTTTCCTGCCTGGCCAGCCTTTAAACACCGTTCCTCAACTCTCATCCTCCTGAGTGACTAGGGCTATAAGTGGTAGTTGCAGACATCTGGCTCAAATATTTATTTTTTTGGAGACCAGAGGCATAGTTCAGGAGGTAAAGAACAGGTTGACAACAGGAAGCTCAGAATTCAAATCCCAGTATGCTTCAAAAATATTGTAGTAATATGTAGAAAGAAATACCTATCAAATTCTTAAACTAATTCTAACACTATCACAAATGCTGTCTTTGTTAATGTCTGGTGGGTGTTCTTTCTATAGTACAATTGCTTTATAATAAACATAATTCATATTAGGGTTAATGTCTTAATAAGAAGACTGGTAAGTAGTGAGGGACTGATGACTCACTTCCATAATCTTTGTATCTCAGGAGGCTGAGTTCTAGGGATCATGGTTCAAAGCCATCCAGGAAGGAAATCTATAGGACATATCTCCAATCCACCAACCAAAATCAGAAGTGGAGCTGTGACTTTAGTGGTACCAACCCTGAATAGGAAAATCTGAAAGACAGAGGTCAGACCCTGATTTCAAGCTTCAATACCAGCAAACACATGCACAAAAAAAGTATGGCTGGTAGGTAAGTAATTTTAGTCATAGCATCATATGCACACTCTACCAATTATTTCTATATTGTATTTATTATTGACTTAAATGAATTCAAGTTAAAATTATTTTAAAATGTATTCTTCTTTGCAACATGACATCTATTACTTGACAGCTTAAATCGAAAAAATGTAAATTAGTAAACAGAACATAAGTGGGCCCTTTTAATGCTAGCCCTGTCCACCCGGCATTTTACTTGTAACCACAGGAGACTTAGGAAAACATGGGTAATGTTTTAAGTCCATATTCACAGATGTGACAGCTTGACATTCACTTTACTGAAAATGGCATGTAAAGAAAATGCCAGATATACTTCAAGAGAATTTTTCACCTCCGGTACTGCGAATAATCTTGTCAAAATGATAGAAATTGACATCTCAAATCAATCAAATATGATACCATTGATCTTACACTAAATTAACTAATAAGAGTGAAAGAATTGCTGGATGTTAGATACAAAAGAGAATTTGAGGTTATTTAGCTCTAAGCAAATACACAAAATGGGTCAAATCAGAGTACACATCATTAAATTTATTGTCTAGTATGAAATAAATTTCAGCATCATTCCACATGCTAATTACCCACTAGTATTTCTTCATGCATATGTGACAGCTTATATGTTTCATCTAGGACATGATTGATTCATGACTTATTTAAAACAAGAGGTTTTTCATATAGCTCTAATAGTCTTGTCCAGAAATCTCCTTAATAATCATCCTGGGCTTTATAGTATTTTCTGGTTGGTCAACTGCATTCTAGACTTTCCATCTTCCCTTTTTGGAGTACTCCATTGTCCAGAGGGTGCATAAACTCTCAAGGATTAATCAGAAAGGAAGGATGGTAGCAATGTGGATACCAATGTAGTAGCAATTTGGAGAATGTGGATGTATGAAAATGTCTTTATTTTCATACATTTCACTTAAATTTGACTCTAGAAGGATAGTTTCTAAGTAAGGAATAAAAATTCCATTTTCCATAATACCTTAATAATCTAGAAAACAGATTCTAAGTTAACTAATGCATGGAAACTATGCCTAATTGGGGTTGTTCAACCAAGAGTTTTTGCAGCAAAGTGATACAATTAGAGAAAGGAGAAGTATGTGAGGAGTTTCTGGAAAAGAATGTTTGTCCTCTTTCTTCATCTGTTGTTGGAAGCTAGTCTTTCTTTTTTATCTCTGCATGATGACCTGTGCAGAATGAAAGTCTCTGTCCATTTTCCCTGTAGGAAGTTGATGTCTTTGATACCAGAGTTGATAGATTAAAAAAAATACTGGTTTGTGAATGAGAAATTAAATAAGCACAGCCCTCAAAGCTGTCAACTGAATCATGAGAAAACAAATACTATTTACATGAAACCCAATATAAACTTGTTGCCTGTAATTTACCCAGAAAGAATACTAAGAATGAAATATATTGTATAGGACATACATATTAATCACTGTGTTTTGTTTTGTTTTTTTATCATTCTAAGAACTACAACCTTAGCAATCCAAATGATCAAAGGGCAAGTAATTTTTCTTTTGAGGGTCTTACAGATATCCTTTTATACTTGATGTAAGAGTCTGAGCATCGACAATAGTTTTAGTGATTGCCTTTCAAACTGCTACAGTAGCTATAACAGCAATCAAGAAAATGTACACACAATCCATGTAAAATGAAGACAACAATTAAATATCAAGTTAGTGTGTGTTTTTGTTATTGTGATGAATGTGATATGCATGTAAATTTAGAAGAGATGTATAAAGAATTTCCAACTGGTAATAAAAGTTCAATTTGATGAATTTCAGTGGTCATTTTATGATATATTCTTTTTTTAGTATTTGTTGTTTATGGAATAAATATTCTCTTATGCCATGTATAAATGAAAACTCAATATTTTTTGATATTTTTAGAAAAAGTTCTCAAATATTTACCTAATTATGTTCCAGAGAGTTTTCAGAGAATCATGAAAATTAGAAAAAGCATTTTAAGGTAGTTTAAAGATGCCTAGTTTATTACTCATTTTGGATTCATAAAGTCATTTGATTTAGCCAACTGTCAGATGATTTTAAAAATCAGAGAAAATTCTGTTTTTATGAGTTCACTTCTAATATTATCTTTCTTTAGAATTATAGGAAATGGAAAGACTTGGAAAAAAATTATATTAAGTGAAGTAAGCCAGGTGCAAAGAAACATAGGTCCCATGGATTTCCTTATTTGCAATAACTAGTATATGTCTGAGACAAGCAGAAAAGGTCAGATAACATGATGTTAAGTGAAATGAACCCCAAGATAAGGACACAAATTTTTTTTCCTTCTTGATATTGTTTCAAACATATTTATAAGGTACCATGTGATTTTTTTGTTGCTTTGTATGTCCCTCCCCCACAGTATAACCTCTGTTTTGACTTATTTGATGTTGGTATAATTTGGGAAAAGGAAGGGAAAAAACAAATTGTTTAAATAGGGATACAGGTTGATCCATTGCAACAAGAGATGTACATGATGCTATGTCGAAAAACGAACTTTACAATTTAGGCAAGAGGGGAGGAAGAAATGTAGTTGTGGAGATGGGAGGAAAGGGATGGTAAGGGGAAACAAAGGAGGAGGCAACAATGATGGATAAGAAATATATTCATGGGCTGGGAAGGTGGCTCAGTATTAGAGCGCTTGCATTGAATGTCTGAGGCCCTGGGTTCGATTCCTTAGCACCACATAAGCAGAAAGAAAATAGCTGGAAGTGGCGCCTTGGCTCAAGTGGTAGAGCGCTATCCTTGAGCTGAAGAGCTGAGGGACAGCGCCCAGGCCCAGAATTCAGACCCCACGAATGGACCCTACAAAAAAGAAAGAAAGAAAGAAAGAAAAGTATTCATTACCTTGCTCATTTGATTGTAACCCCTTTGTACATTATTTCCACAATTAAAAACTTATTGTTTTAAAAAAAGCAATATAAAAATTATTATACATCAATGCTTACATTCATGTTATGTAAGTTTCACTAAAATTTAGGCATCTAATATTATGGCAGAATTAATTCAAACCTATTGAAAATTTCCCAAGTTACACAAATAAAAAACAAAAAAAATTCTCAGAAATTGATGTATGGGCCAACTACCATGCTAAATTAATTACACCTAGATACTGCAAACTTAACTTCAAATGTTACCTGTGGAATGAAAGACATCATGAAGAATCGTAGAATGTGTTACCCTAACCTAGTACTTAGCCACGATTACTTGATTTAAAGAAAAAAGAACACAGGATGGCACTTGCGCAAATTGTCCTTTATCTGACAAAATGCCCAGTTTCTTATAGCACCTAATATATATGGATGAACTAGTATGGAAGGAATTGAAATATATTTTCATACTCTGAAGACAATGTGATTGCAAAAAAATTGTGGATAACTCAAAGCAAAGTTTCAAAGTTGGATATTTAAAAGAGAAAGTGCAATAACATCTTAGTTTGCTTAATAATTTGTAGGTCAGAAATTGTTATCTGCTAAGGTAAGTGCTTATATAGTAAGCTTAAAGTTAGTTGCCTGTGGCTCATTTCTGTACTCCTAACTATTCACCAGGCTGAGCTCTAAAACCTGAGGTGCAAAACCAGTTCAGGCAGATAAATCCAAGACACTTTTTTTAAAAACTAAATAGCAGAACCCCAGAAGCAGAGGTGATTCAAGGGATAAATTGCCAGACTGAGCAAAGAAAGGCAAACAAGAACACAAGGCTCTGAGTTTAAGTCACTGTACACACACACACACATATGCATTAAACCACACCTACAAACAAAAGTAAAAGAAAAATGTAAACTTAAAAAATCTGATGAATCTACAAAATATTGTATTAATTAGAATACTGCATCATGCCTTATTTTCTATATCCATTCCTTTTTGTTGTATGGGTTGATTGCATATGTTACCTACTGCAAAAGAACAAGAATGTGCACCTGGTTAAAAAATGGTGTGTTGTGTTCATTGCTGCAAATTTTAGAGACATGCCCCTATTGTAAAAGAACAAGAATGTGCACCTGGTTAAAAAATGGTGTGTTGGGTTTATTGCTGCATATTTTAGAGATATGCCTATACATGTCTTTAAAATCTCAATATTTTCGATAATTTTGAAATTCTATGCCTCCATCAGAAAGAATGGCATTGCCCCATTTTTAAGGAAATGGAAAGACTTGGAAAAAATTATATTAAGTGAAGTAAGCCAAGCCCAAAGAAACATAGGTCCCAAGGTTTCCCTTATTTGCAACATCTAGTATATGTATGAGTCAAGCAGAAAAGGTCAGATAAGGTGATGTTAGAAAACTGAACCCTAAGATATGTATTCAAATGTTTGTTTTTCTTTCATGCATTTGTTTCGAATGCATTTATAAGATTATTACTTTGTTGCTTTGTATGTCCCTCCCCCACAGTATAACCCCTGTTTTCACTGTATTTGATGTCGTTATAATTGGTGGAGGGGAAGGGGAAAAACAAGTCGTTTAAATAAGGATACAGGTGGACCCGTTGCAACAATGAGAAGTACAAGTTGTCACGTTGAAAATTAACTAGACAACTTTGGTGGGCGGGGGGGAGGATTGGGTGCGGGGGTGGGGACGGCTGGGAAGGGATGGGAGGGAGAAACAAAGGGGGGGGGCTACAATGCTTGATAAGAAATGTACTCATTATCTTGCCCATGTTATTGTAACCCCTCTGTACAGTATTTTCACAATAAAAATAAATAAAAATTAAAAAAGAAAAAGTTTTCAAATATCAATTCTCAGTAAGAATGGTAAGAACACATAAACATAATGATAAAAGGTTAAAGAATAATCTTTATTGAACTGAGAAGATTTATTCTTACTGTTAAATAACATTTGGAAATAGTATATCTGAGAATATCCCTAGATAGATATATAGATAGATAGATAGATTGATTGATTCATAGATAGATTATGTATGTTTAAAATATTTAGCCTATAGAATGTGTCGGTGTATATATGATATAGAATGTGTATCCTATAGAATGAACACACACGCGCGCGTGCACACACACACACACACACACACACATCTACAGGACAAATGTCTGCAGGAAAATATTCATATTACCATAAGATTACCATTGCCCTTACTATGCACTTCATTTCTTATTGTGTTGATTTCACATAATTTAAAATCAAATAGGATTCATATATTAAAAATATTTTTATTAAAATATGAACTTTTAAACTGATGAATACCAATGCCATTGCTATTCTTACTATTTCTAATGAAAGTAATATTGATAAAGATGACTATAGCAATAATACTATCTTGTTATAATGTTAATGTGTAATAAGCATTCTGCTAAGTTATTCATGCAATTAATCACTTAATTGTGAAATTCTAACTCATGATGCTATTTAAAACTAAACAAGTATTTTATTGGATTGTTTAAAAGCTCAGAATCCAATTGAATAAATTAATATGTATAGATATTCATCAATATTATAAATAGTCCCCTTCAATTAGGTCATCAAGTGACAGATTTTCAAACTATATTTAATGAGTCTTTTCTCGCCAACATCTCTTAATCTGAGTAATAAAATAAGTACTTATAATAAATATAGAATCAAGTATATAAGTTATGTTTTTCCAAAAACCTCAAAGGATTATAGAAGCTATTTGAGATACCTCACAGTTGAAATAAATACAATATCCTTTTTCCTAAAAAGTATACATATGTTTTTTATCCAGATTATTTGTGCTCTTTTTATCTTCTTTTTAAACTTAATAGTGTAATAGACAGGTGCTTATGTTTTAATAAAAATAATGTTATATGTTAATAATATTAAGCCTTAGTTGTTCCCATAATGTTTCACCATGTTGTGCAAACCATTTAATTTTTCATAAGACCTATGAAAAATGGATGCACTCCTCAACTCTACCGAAAATGCTCACGAAGCATGTGAAGAAAAACACCTGTGTCGGTAGGCACTGCCGACTAGCCCAGTGGGTCATGTGGATAGCTGTAGGCCAGGACACATTCTGAAAACATAGAATGGTAAAGATGGTGGAATGCATCTGAACCCAACATATGAAAATACCTTGTGATAGTCATAGTCAGTTACACCTCACTACCCAAGTAACCGAGCAGAATACTGGCATGCTTTCCAAAAACTTGATATCTGTATGAGGTCATACAAGCAGTCAATGAATGAGATGTTCAACAATGATTAATTACAAATTTAACATCAATAACCTAATAAAGTTAATGCTCAGTTCCTTCACTAGATCCTAGTATTTAGGGTCTAATATAATGTACAGAATGAGAAAAATAATGCAGGTATTAAAAAATAGCTTTCACCTTTCAATTTACAAAGAATTTATTAATTTCAGGATAGTAAGTCAGGTAGCCTCTAGAAGGTATATAATCACATTGTCTCTATCTAAAGGTGAGTTGCATGTTATGGAAACAGATATGAATTAAGAGTGTCAGAGCGGAGTGAAAAAATGGTGATCTGTGATCATTGAATGAACATATCACTACAAATCTTAAACTAGAAATACTAGTGCATCAGCTGAATTTTACTTTAAATGAAAATGTTGCTAGGCACTGGTGGCTCACTACTTGGGAGGCTGACATCTGGGAATGGAGGTTTGAAACCAGTCAGTAAGACAAAACCAAGGGATGTTTATTCAACTAACCAGCATAAAACTATAAGTGAAGGTAAGGTTCTAGTGGTAGGGTGTTAACCGTTACAAAAAATACAGCCCTGAGTTCAAACCCTAGTACTAGGACAAAAATAATCACTAAAACATAAATATTATAGCAACAGTTAAAATATTTTGACACATTTTCTTTCTGTAAATTAATCTGAGGAACTGGGTACTGTCCCTTTGCTCAAGGCTGGCACTCAACCACTTAAACTACAGTGCCACTTCTGCATTTTGAGGCTGTCACTCTGATTTCTCTGCTCAGGCTGGATTTGACCATGATCCTCAGCTCTCAGCCTGCTGAATAGGTTGGATTACAGATAAAAGGCACTGGCATGTAGCACACATTTTTTATTTTGACAGATGTTCAATTAAGAAATTCTTATTTCAGTTCTCTTGACATATTGTTGGGGTTGTCTTTACTTTTTTGTATTTTTAGTTAATATTAACATTCTTTTCTGGGAGAAAATATCTTCATCAGTTTCAGTGTACTATAGGCATCAGTCCATTTTTTAAAAAAGTCTCCAGACTATATGCTTTATTTCAACCTCTATGACTCTCCCCAAAAGTTTTTAGCCTTCTTTGAAGTTAGAAGAACTAGCAGAACAGATTTGTAAATCATCTCTCTCCAACTGTCTTACTTGTTTGGGCCCCTCGATGATTTCTCTACGTGAAATTGTCTTTCATCTTTTTTTTTCAGGTGAAAAGTTTACATGGATGTTTTCTACAAATGAATCCAGCTAAAATCTAAGCTTAGAAAGAAAGCCTGGCATCTTTTTGAACGAGGCTGGTGGGGGATAGCTACTCAGCTGCACAACCCACCACTTGAACAAGGGGCAGGTGCCAATTAAAAAGAAGCCATGCAGGTAGTAAGCAGTTAAGCAAGAAGGCACCTGTCCTTCTGTTCTGTGCCAAAGGGTATAGCCTGTCATCGAGGCATGTGAGATACAACTCTGGTCTCTCTTTTCACGGGTTACCAAGGGGATCTGGGGCAAGAACTAAACACATGTGGTCAAATTTGCTGGGTGCTCTGGATTTTTATTTCATGAACGAAACCCAACTGAACTGGTCTGAATCCACTCCCTTAGGACTGTTGGTAGCTTATCTACCTAGTCATTATTTTCCCTTCCTTTTTCATTAGAGTACCACTTCAGTGGGAAAAATGATAGATTATTTCTTTCGGTTTAGAATATAATGGATAAAAATGGCTTCTAATTTTTCATAGTGATTTGACATTTTCTAAAGCCCCAAATAAAGCATAGGCAGTGTTGGAGTCTTGCAATAAGGCAACGAAGATGAGAATATCTTGAAGTAGTATAAATGTGTGAATTATTTCCTTATCTAAGCATTATTTTTTTCCTTACATAAATAATATGCATGATTCTAAGTATGCATAACTGCTATGTTTGAATTTAGGATATTTGACATTTCCTTTCAGTAAAATCAATTCTTGATACACTGATGAGATGAGAAAGAATTTTGTATGCAGAAGTTACCATTCTTCCTGCTTTTCAGTGCTAAATTTCCCTGGATTTTGACCCTCAAGCAGTAGGATTTATTAAATGTTTTCAATAACTTTTCTATTGACAACACCAAAATTACGAAATAAAATATTTGTAAACAGAGGACTGATCTAGAAAGGAAAGGAAAAAGCCAGCAAGTTTAAACACGGGTGGGTAAGAAGCAAGCATGTTTTAAAGGTATATTAATTATATACGGTCAGGTAGTCCATAGGCCTCATAGTATTCCCTAAGGTGCACTCATAGCAGGATTTAATAAAATTAACATATGTTAAAGGAAGAAGAAGTTGAGGCAAACATTAGAAATGCTCAACACTCACAAACACAGCTACTACAAAGGTTGCAAAGCTCATAATTTAACTTTAGATTATTAAGCACTACACAGAATATCCAGATCTCAGGAAGCTCTTTGTCTTCTCAGAAGAATCTTTACACTTCTCTGTTAATGTAGACAAAGTGACTCTGCATTATTCCACTCAATATAAATATCCAGAGAGCTAAAGAGCAATCAAGTGGAAACTAAACCTGTCAGTTTTCTATATGTTGTGCTTATTAACTAATGCAAAATTGCCTTCTGGTTTGTCTCATATCCTAGTCCATGAAATGAGTCACTAGTTAGTACAATATATAAAGTTAGGGTCAAAAGTTCCTCCAGTTCTCAGACAACTCTGGAAACATGCACAGGGTCGAAATAGAAAAGTTGACATTTTAATTTAACACATACAGAAAATATACATTTTTGAGGGCATACTGGAATTGAATCTTTAAGGAGAAAATGAATATTGTAGAACTGAGGAGAAAACATCTACATGGCTATGCTAATACATTCCAAATAGAATAAATGAATACAAAACTTCCCTTATGAAATTGTAGGTAGATTAAGACAAAGGTTTTGTAACATATTAGGGAGAAAATATTGACTGTAAGGGTTAGGAATGACAGCGGATTGGGTAGTTTGCCTTTTCTGTAACCACAACACCTGACAAGATCTGCCAAAATTAGAAAAGATTACACTTCAAAGGTATGTCTGTCAGTTACGGATTTCCTTTGGCTAGGTCTCTCTTGAAAACATCACCACTTAGTAAAGTCTCCACCACCTCTGAAATTCTCCATCACCTCCAAAATTCTCTAATACAGCTCTACGACCCCCAACTGTAATATCCCATTAACTTATGAAACTATCAATGAAAAAAGTCTAGAGATGAAGTCAGAGTCATCACAATCATACCGCCGCCTAACGTTTTCATCTTCAAACACTACTTCATTGAAAGAAATACCTGCTGCATCTGAGAGTTGGGGAGATATTTCAGATCCCAGCCCTAATATTCAATGCGTCATAACCATAGTGGAAGCCAAAATAACCCTAGAAAAAAGTAAATAGACCAAGAAAAAAACACCTAATTAGGACTTGTCTAACAACAAAACTATCTTTGAAGAAAGATGTCAAATGTTGAGATTTAGATGGAAACTCTGCATAAGACAAAGGACAAGGAAGGAACTAATACAACGGCTAAACTCCAAGACAATATGTTGGAAATGATTAGTACAACGTGGGGGAAGTGAGTATAGGGGCAGAAAAGTGGGAGAAAAATGAGGGAGGGGGTAACAAGTTCAATAAGAAATGTACTCACTGTGTTACTTATGTAACTCTAACCCCTTTATACATCACCCTGACAATACGTTTTTTAAATAGAAATACTAAAGAAGACAGAGAAAAGTGAGTCTTAGAAAGGTTGAAATATAAGAATGATTATTGAAGATAATAATGTATATGTATTCATTCAAATATATTTATCATATTTAGTATTAAATAACTGATTGAGGTGAAATACAGTGTAATAATGTATTTTTAAGTGGAGGAAACTTGAAATTAGTTTCAGGGATTTCACAGAGTCCTCTGTCTTGTTAATGAGCTATGGATAGAGGATATACAAATGTTTGCTCTTTGATCAAAAGATTTCAAAATAAACATACAGCAGAAAGCTATAATCCTAGCTACTCTGGAGATTGAGATCTGGAGATCACGGTTTGAAGACAGAATAGGCACATTTCACCCACAAATGTCAGAAGTGGAGGTGAAGTTCAAATGGTAGTGAGCCAGCCATGTACATAAATGTCAGGTGAGAGTTTGAGGCCTTGAGTTCAAGCCCCAGGATTGGTGCGGTGTGTGTGTGCATGCACACACATACACACACACACACACACACACACACACACTCCAAAACAAAACACACAAAAAACATGTATAAACATAGAGAGAATATATATTGTGATGTGGCAGTCAATCAGAAATATAATAGCGTTCTTGGGTTTTTGCTGAACATTATTTCTTTTCTCTATTACAGTGTAAAAATTTTTCTTATTGCCGGCATTGGTGGCTCACGCCAGGAACCTAGCAACTCAGGAGGCTGAAAACTGAGGATCGCAGTTCAAAACCAGCCTGGGCAGGAAACTCTGTGAGACTCTTTTTTTTTTTTTAATATTATTTTATTTTATTTGAGAACATACTGTACAGAGGGGCTACAACTACATGGGCAGGATAATGCATACATTTCTTACCAAGCATTGCAGCCTCCTCCTTTGTTTACCCTTCACCGCCCTTCCCAGCCTCCCCCCTCCACCCACCCAATTATACTCCCCTCCCCCCCCCACACCGACATTGTAAAGCTGGTTTTGACATGACATTTTGTACTTCTCATTGTTGCAACAGGTCCACCTGAATCCTTAACCGACTTGTTTGTCCCCATCTCCTCCACATGTTATAGTGACATCAAATATAGTGAAAGCGGGGGTTACACTGTGGGGGAGGGACATACAAAGCAACAAAGAAATAATCTTATAAATGCATTAGAAACACATGCATGAAAGAAACGAAAACATTAAAATACATATTTAAGGGTTCATTTTCCTAACATCACATTATCTGAACTTTCCCGCTTGACTCATACCTATACTAGATATTGCAAATAAGGGAAACCATGGGACCTATGCTTCTTTGGGCCTGGCTTACTTCACTTAATATAATTTTTTCCAAACCTTTCCATTTCCTAACAAATGGGGAAATGTCATTCTGATGGAGGCATAGAATTCCATTGTGTATATATACCACATTTTCTTGATCCATTCATCTACTGAGGGGCTTCTGGGTTGGTTCCATATCTTAGCTATGGTAAATATTGCTGCAATAAACATAGTTGGGTGTAGGGAGCCGGGGCGAGACTCCGCCCACTCCCTTGCAGCTTTGAGGTAACCACCCCATATTAGACGGTGCTTGGCGGGACGCCTGAGCTTTGCGCCTGCGCGAGCCAGGTAGAGTCCCCAGCCAATCCCATGACACCTGGTGACGGTGAAAGGCAGGCGACCAACAATAGAAAGACCCGTGTTGCTAGTCCCTATATAAGTGGCCATGTTTTGGGTGCACGCTCTCTCGTGCCCAAGCTCTCCTACAACTAAAAGGCTCTCCAATAAAGCGTGATCTGAGAAGACTCCTAGTGTGGCGGTCGTTTTTTCTCGCTGGTCGAGTAGACGGTCGCTACAAGTGGTGCCAAAACCCGGGAACGAACCAGGGACGGGACCCGCGCGAGAGGCCGAACCGGAGCCAGAACTCAACACACGGAGAGGGGACGTCGGTAAATATCCCCCGGTATGCTGTTCACTGTAGATTTAGATATTTATTGGTTGCTTGCATTGCTTCTTCCTTTGTGGCTTGTCTTTTTGATGGTGCGCACTTGCCTCGAGGAGGGAGATTTGATTTAATCCAGGAAGGACACAAAGTATTAACACAGCATCAGGATAGTCTATCAGAGTCAGCATACAGTAAGGGGGAGGAAAATAGGCCTAAAAGAAAAAGGGAAAAAAGACAAAAGGATCCTAAAGAATTAAAGCAAGAGGGACTGCAGCCCTCACAAAAGGAGAAGGGTTTTAGAGAGGCAGGGGTCTCAAGGAGACCCCCATGCCCTTCTTTAAAAGCAAACCGGTTCTCAGCCCTACATGTGGAAGGGCGGGACCAAGAATATAGTAATCTTGTGAGTGACTCAGAGGAAGAAATGTTAGAGGAGGAGGGAGAGCAGCTCGATCCAGCTGATAGTGAAGAGTTAGAAGAGGCTGCGGCGGAGCACGAGGCAGACAGATATGGAGGGTGGCGCCCCCTAGGGGTGGGAGTACCGCAGCAGCCAGGGAGAGGAAACGGAGCTGCCCCTCACCCGTCGGCCCCCCCGCCGTGCCCGCCGGCAGGGAAGAGTCACTTTATAAAAGAAAACACCTGGTCGAGATTAGCAGCCGCTTTCCCAGTCTTTGAGAATCCCATTACTGCTGAAAGAAATTTTGAGCCGGTTTCCTACTCCCAGTTAAAAGATTTAGTTGAGGCAGTCAGGACTTATGGAGTGACGGCCAATTATACCACTGCCTTGCTTCGAAGGCTAACTATTAATGCTATGACACCTATGGATTGGTTTGAAGTGGCCCATACTTACCTTAATCACAGGCAGTTCCTTGATTTTTGGTCAATTGTACAAGACAAGGCTCAAGCCCAATACAGACAAAATGTCCGTGACGGGCACCCGGACTGGACCGTGGACATGCTTCTCGGGCAGGGAATCTACTCGGTAGACCAGACAGGATATCCCTTTGAAGTATACCGCCAGGTAAACGAGGTTTTTTACAGGTCCTGGCGAGCCCTCCCAAACAAGGGAGAGGTGGCTGGCAATCTAACAAAAATCATGCAGGCGGCTAATGAGCCATTTTCTGATTTTGTTGCCCGTATGCTAGAGACAGCCGAGCGGGTATTAGGAAATCTGGAAACAGCCATGCCATTTGTACAACAAATCATTTTTTGAACAAAGCACCAAGGAATGTCAGAGGGCAATTACCCCATTAAGAACCCAAAGCCTAGTAGCTTGGTAAAAAGCCTGCAGAGAAGTAGGTGGCCCCCTGAGCAATGCGGGGCTGGCAGCTGCTGTCTTGTCGGCTGCCGGGGCCGCAAAAGATAGTAAAGGAAAAGGGTGTTTCCGGTGTGGTCAGTTGGGACATTTTAGACAGCAATGCCCACAAAATGGTGGTCCTGTACAAAATATACCCAGGTCGCCAAGGACTCCAGGAGTGTGTCCTCGTTGTAAAAAGGGAAAGCATTGGGTCAACAAATGCAGGTCAGTAAGAGACATCAATGGACATTTTATCCCCCAAATTGCTCCAAACACTAATTCGGAACAGGAGCCAAAAAACGGAGAGAAGGGCCTTCGTCCCCAGGGCCCGAAAGTTTATGGGGCATTTCAGACTCTGGCTCCCGGACAGCACCCGCAACAACCCCCCAGCCAAGAAGAGCAACCTCAGGCTCCGCAGGGTTGGACCTCTGTGCCACCTCCGGATGGGTATTAACACAGCAGATGGGAGTCCAGATTGTGGAGACAGACATGACAGGACCCCTAGATGAAGGCACTGTAGGAATAGTTTTAGGACGCTCCTCCTCCACAATGAGAGGATTAATAATTTTCCCAGGATTGATTGACCCTGACTATACGGGGACTATCAAGGCCCTCTGTCATGTCCCCCATGGAGTGGTGTCCATTTCTCCCGGGGATAGAATTGCACAGCTTCTGCTTTTGCCTTCTCTTCATGGCAACTTCCCTGCTAAGGAGATAGAGAGAGGAGATAAAGGGCTAGGCTCCACTGGAGTCGACCTTACATGCCTGTCCATAACTTTAGACCAAAGACCCATGCTAACTCTCCAAGTGGAAGGGAGAAGATTTGAGGGACTGGTGGATACAGGGGCAGATCGAAGCATCATCCAAAGAGGGGAGTGGCCAAAGCAATGGCCAACTCAGAAATCCTCCCAGACCTTACAAGGGCTGGGCTATGCCGATGCCCCACAGTTAAGTGCCAAAGAATTGACTTGGAGAACAGACGAAGGCCAGGTTGGAAATAAGCAGCCATTTGTGGTAGACGTCCCTGTCAATCTTTGGGGAAGAGATGTGCAGCAACAGCTAAAGCTAACTTTAACTAATGATTTATTTTTTAAGGTGAAACACAGACTTACATTTTTTTTATTGTGAAAATACTGTACAGAGGGGTTACAATTACATGGGCAAGATAAGAGTACATTTCTTGTAAAGCATTGTAGCCTCCTCCTTTGTTTCCCCTTGCTTCCCTTCCCATCTCATCGTCCCTCCGTCCCGTTCCTCCCCCCACCAAAGTTGTAAAGTTCGTTTTCGACATAATGACTTGTACATCTCATTGTTGCAGTGGGTCCACCTATATCCCTATTTAAATGATTTGTTTTTACCCTTCCCCTCCACAAATTATGCCAATATCAAATACAGTGAAAGCAGGGGTTATACTGTGGGGTAGGGACATACAAAACAGGAAAGAAATAATCTTATAAATGTGTTAGAAACAATCTAATGATTATTCTGAGGCCAGTCAGAATATGATGAAACAGCAAGGATTTGTGCCAGCCTTGGGGCTTGGTCGGCGTCTCCAAGGACGCAAGGAGCCGATAGAGCCACTTCCTAAACAGGACAGGAAGGGTTTGGGTTTTTCTTAGGGGCCTCTGAAAACAAAGCTTCCACTGAAGGTGCGGTACCCATACCTTGGTTAACGCAAAAGGCGGTGTGGGTTCCTCAGTGGCCCCTCTCTCGAGAAAAATTGGAAGCGGCTCAAACTCTTGTCCAGGAACAGCTGCAGCTGGGGCATGTTGAGCCTTCAGTGTCATCTTGGAATACCCCAATTTTTGTGATCAAAAAGGCCTCCGGAAAATGGAGATTATTACATGACCTTAGAGCACTAAATGCCCAGATGCAAATTATGGGACCCATCCAAAGGGGACTTCCACTGCTCTCTACGTTACCTAGAGAGTGGCCTATTTTGGCTTTAGACATTAAGGATTGTTTTTTTTCCATACCTCTTTATGAAAAGGTTAGGGAGCGCTTTGCCTTTACTTTGCCCTCTGTTAATCATGAAACCCCGGATGCTCGCTATCAGTGGAAAGTTCTCCCCCAAGGGATGGCTAATAGCCCAACAATTTGTCAATTGTTCGTGGGGGCTGCATTAACCCCTGTTAGGGAAAAATTTCCAAAAGTACGGATTGTCCATTATATGGATGATATCTTGTTGGCTGCTCCCTCGGTAGAGACTCTTCATAAGGTGTTTGGGCAGGTAACGGAGACCTTAGCTAATAAAGGATTAATTATTGCCCCTGAGAAGGTTCAGCAGACTAGTCTTGTTCAATTTCTGGGAACCATTGTTTCTCCTACTGAGATTAAACCACAAAAACTTTCCATTTGAACTGGTCATCATAAAACACTTAATGATTTTCAGCAATTGGCAGGAGATATTAATTGGATAAGGGGGTTTCTTAATCTCCCTCGGTCAGAGTTGTTACCTTTATTTGCTATTTTGGAGGGCGACCCTGAAGTCACCTCCTCTAGATCCCTGACACCTTTAGCACTAAATTCCCTACAAAAGGTTGAGGCAGCTTTGTCTAGGGCTCAACTTTCACGGGTTGATTTAAAATTACCTATTGATTTGTGTATATTAAAAACAAAAAATTATCCCACGGGGATTCTATGGCAAAATGGCCCCTTATTGTGGCTCCACGGCAATTCTGTGGGAGCAAAAACTGTTCAATATTTTCCTGAATTAGTGGCTAAACAGGCAATTTTGGGTATAAAGTATTGTTTGATGCACTTTGCAAAAATTCCAGATAAATTAATTATTCCATACACCCGTGAGCAAGTTGAAATTTTAGCAGCTACAGTGGATATGTGGGCAATTCTTGTATGCTCATTTCCAAATGTAATTGATAATCATTATCCTAAGCATCCTCTGCTTGCCATAGTTAAAAAAAAATTAGTGTATTTTCCTATTGTCACTTCAAAGGAGCCCTTGGCTGATGCTCTAACCATCTTTACGCATGGATCAAAATCTGGACAAGGTGCCTTTTTTGTTCTAGGACACAAACAGCCGGTAGTCTTTAATTTTCGGCGGAATGTCCCACAGGCTGTTGAATGTTTAATTGTGCTTGAAGTTTTTAAATGATTTGATCAACCTTTTAACTTATTTTCTGATTCATTATATGTTGTAAATGCTGTTGCTTCTCTTGAAGTTGCTGCTTCAGTTAAGCAGGCCAGTACAATTTCTAATGTTTTGTTACAGATTCAATCCCTTATCTTAAACAGAAAACATCCTTTTTATATTGGACATATTCGTGCCCACTCTATGTTGCCGGGCCCGATGGCAAAGTGTAATGATTTGGTGGACCAGGCAACTCGGGCTATGGCTCTGGTTGCTGCTGATCCTGTAGAATTGGCAAAAGACTTTCATAAATTGTATCATGTACCTGCTAATACCCTTAGGAAAAGGTATAATTTGTCCAGGCATGTGGCAAGAGATATTGTTAAAGCCTGTAAATCTTGTGTTACCTTTCTTCATCCTCCCCATGTGGGGGTAAACCCCAGGGGGTTGAGACAAACGCCCTATGGCAAATGGATGTTACTCATCTGACGGAATTTGGTAAGTTGAAATATTTACATGTGTCTGTGGACACCTTTTCTGGTGTCATTCATGCCACACCTTTGGCAGGAGAAAAGGTGTCTCACGTCAAAATACACTGCTTAGAAGCTTGGGCAGCTTGGGGAAAGCCCCTTAGACTTAAGACAGATAATGGCCCTGCTTATACTTCCCATGGTTTTCGTGCCTTTTGCACACAAATGCAGGTTGCCCACACCACCGGATTGCCCTACAATCCTCAAGGACAAGGTATAGTGGAAAGACCTAATCGAAGCATAAAAGAAATGCTTCAAAATCAAAAAGGGGGAATTGCTGAGTCCGCGTCCCCCAGGGAAAGACTTTCTCTTGTGCTCTTTACCCTTAATTTTTTAATTCTAAATGACAACGATCAGTCTGCCGCAGATTGGCATATGACAAGAGACCCCATGGATACTAAAGACATGGTTATGTGGAAGGATGTTATTAATAACAAATGGTATGGACCGGATCCGGTAATAACGAGATCCAGGGGAGCTGTTTGTGTTTTTCCACAGAGTCAAGAAGTACCTCACTGGGTGCCAACGAGACTGACCAGGCCGGTGGAGACTGCAGAAGAACCCCCTCTTGAAGATGCCATCCACTCGTCTCCTGATACAGCTGATCTTCCTGCTGTTAGCAACAGTGCTTATAGCAATCCCTGTGATAGCTAAACCGATGACGCTGTGGGCTGTTACAATTTACTGACTGGATTGCTTCTGCGGTGTCCTTTTCCAAAGAGCGGGTGGGAGTCGGAATGTTTTTAGCCTGCTGCTTGGGAGGATGCGTGGTCTGCCTATGGTTGTTCTGTCGCCTTCGAGCCCAAACCAGAAGGGACAAGGTTGTTATCTTACAAGCATTAGCCACTTTGGAGAGTGGATCCTCACCCCAGATTTGGCTTCGGCCCTAACAGGCAGTTAAGCCTTACCATTCTGCATAGCCTTAGCATCCCGAGGGATCAGGGGATCCCATTGCACCGGGACAGGTATGCAATTTGCAATTTGGGACAGGGTGCAAGGCAAGTGCACTGCACTTGAGGAGATGGTTCTCATCTCCTCAAGAAGAGCATGCTGGGTTGCAAGTGGGTTGATACCCAAGATCCCAACTCTGCAAAAAAGGCATCGGACGGGCCTGGTCATCACTGGGGAAGGCGCGCCCCTCAGGCGAAGGCCAATGCAAGGTCCTAATGTTTTAGACAGAGGCCCAACCTCTACTCTTACCTGTTGCCAAAAAACAAAGAAGGGGGAACTGTAGGGAGCCGGGGCGAGACTCGGCCCACTCCCTTGCAGCTTTGAGGTAACCACCCCATATTAGACGGTGCTTGGCGGGACGCCTGGGCTTTGCGCATGCGCGAGCCAGGTAGAGTCCCCAGCCAATCCCATGACACCTGGTGACGGTGAAAGGCAGGCGACCAACAATAGACCGACCCACGTTCCTATTTCCCTATATAAGCGGCTATGTTTCGGGTGCACGCTCTCTCGCGCCCAAGCTCTCCCATCAACTAAAAGGCTCTCCAATAAAGCGTGATCTGAGAAGACTCCTGGTGTGGTGGTCGTTCTTTCTCGCTGGTCGAGTAGACGGTCGCTACACAAAACAACAAAATAATTTACTAAGATCAGCAAGAAAATAAAACATGAACTATCTATGGGCTTCCAGAAGTTTCTAGCACATAATGACAAAAATAAGAGTGTAGAGTTTTCTTTGGTAATTAGGAATCATCTTCTCTGTCTATTAGAGAGGGAGTATCCAAATAGTAGAAAGATATTTGGACTTCTTAAATGAGTTTTCATGAAGATGAATACTGTATTAGAAGACAGGATTTCTTCTCTTAAGGTTTATTACTGGAAAGGTTCTCATTGTATAACATTTTCAAGATCAAATATTGTTTTATTAATGCTTGGAAGTGGTAGAAGTGCAGAGGGTGCTGGCATAAGATAGGATTCCAATTATTTTAAATGTTATCATGCATTACTGCTCTTTTTAATCTTCATTTCTTTCAGTGTGACAGCAGAGTGAACTTCTACATCCAGAGAATTCAGAGTATTATTGGAAACTCAATCTTGAGCAAAGGAAATCCCCAGATACAAGGATCACTAATACGGAGAATTAAACATGATCCTAGGCTACCAAATGAATCCCTATCCATTTACTGTTATTGTGTATTAGCACCCAGAGACTAGGTAGTGAAAAAGCAAGTTGTTGGGAAAATAGTGTCCTCTCTCCATTTCACAGGAATAATATTTTGAAGGAAAGTGAACAAGATTTCTTTTTTTCTTGTCTTTTAGGTGCTGGTATGGAACCTGAATTCAGGGGCTATGGCTCTTGCTCTACTATATTTTTACTCAAGGTTGGCACTCTGCCATTTGTACCACAAATCTGTTTCTGGTCTTTTAATAATTATTTGGGAGACTCTCTGACTCTTCTGCCTGAGCTGGCTTTGAACTAATACCTTTCATACCTCTACTTCCTTGGTATCTAGAATTATAGGCATGAACCACCAGAAACGTTTCATTATGTTTTCATTTTATGATTTTAAAATGTTACTAAAACTCTCCTACAATGCAGTTTCTGTGATTTCCTATACCTAGGGGTAGTAGCCTGTAGTTAGCTAATTGATATCTCTGTTAGCAGAACAGTCTTGTAACAAAAATAAAAAAGAAATCCTTTAAGCTGCTGTATCAGTTCATATATTACAAGATATTTTAGAGAGATATTATTTAATCTTTGCTTTGATACTGCAGGATATGCTTTTGTTACACATAAGGATAATTAACCTTTATGATGGGCTTGAGATATGGGAAGACACAGTATGAAATAGCTTGAATGTTATTTGTGCAGTAACAAACTAAAGAGGTAAAATCTTACTACATGTTCTTGTCCCTTCAATACGATTCTGTTTATTCACTTATATTGATTTCCATATGACTTTCTTTGACTGGAGTCTTTTTTATTGTTGGTGGGTGGTTATTTTTAACTGAAATGAGAAACATTCTAAGGCAGTTTTCAAGATGATGCAATCTAACCTTGGATATATTGTATCAACGCTGCAACTTAATAAGTACTTATGCTGCAGAGAGAAAAAAGCCTTGTAATTATTAAAGACAACATATGGCAGGTGAATTGAAACTCTGGGGTGACAAGAAAAACATATGACTTCAGCTCATTATAAGTATTTTCAAAGATACGACTAACTGCAACAGTAATTAAAATTAAAATATTTGTGAAATTGCCAGGTGACACCTATATATGGAATCAATGTATGCTTTGCATTATTAAGTTTGCACAAAATGCATATTCAATTATAAAATAGTTTTTCCTCTCTGCATATATACGTATGTATGTGTGTATATGTGTATGTACATGTATGTGCATACATATATACATATAGAGATATGTGTATATGTAGAGTGTGTGTATAGAATCCTATGATTTGTACATCTCATTTTTATGTATGCTATACAGTAGCTTTGTGTATCCATGTATTCTGATTACTAATATATGTACCATAGCATGTGTAATCTGATGGAATCAGGTAACAATTAGCATTAAGAAAATGTATTGATTCCACTCAACAAGACCTCTCAGTTTCCAGATCACATAGTACTGCTGGCAACAACACTGTGATTATAAGAAATGTTTGTTGATTGAAATACAAATTCAACTCTAATAATATGCATTAATATCTTAATTTTAAGAACTCACACAACAAGAGAAAATCCTTTGTAAGAAAATTCGATTTTTCTCCCTCCATAAACCTTATAGGTTACATATTAGAGGTTACTGACTACCCTTGAGAAAAGTTATTTTTAAAAAATATAATTTTAAATTCATGACAACATGACCACTTGAAATTGCCTTTCAAGTAAGGGTTTACTTTGTTTGTTTAATCAATCCAAGCTTTATGAAACTCTTAGAGGGCTATAAATAGCTAGAAACTTTCTTAGGAAAGGAAATAATATATAATAGGCTAACTAACAACGACTTTCATAAAGTCAGCAAACTCTGAAATATAGTTCTCTTATGAATTATGAATCAAAGTGCATATAGTTTAAAAATATAAAATGTTTAGGAATGTAATGTAACATATGTAACATGTAACTTTTTTCCTAGTTAAAAAATATTGTTTTTGTTATTCTAAAGGTGAGGAAGAGAAGGTTTACAACTTTATAAGCCAGGTAATGAGTACATTTCTTTTTGTATTGTCACCTCTTTCTTTGCTCTCCCCCTTCCTCCCGCCAGTCTCCACCCACAAATGGTATAGTTTCTTTTCAACCTAGCATCTAGAAAGTACCACTTGAAATATATGATTTTCTTTGTTTTTGTTTTTATTTTTTATTTATTTTTATTTATTTATTTTTTATTGTGAAAATACTGTACAGAGGGGTTACAATTACATGAGCAAGATAATGAGTACATTTCTTATCAAGCATTGTAGCCTCCTCCTTTGTTTCCCTTTCTAATCCCTTTCCAGACTCCCCACTTCCCCCCCACTAAATCCCTCCCCCCCACCAAAGTTGTAAATTTCATGTTCGACATAACAACTTGTACTTCTCATTGTTGCAACGGGTCCACCTGTATCCTTATTTAAACGACTTGTTTTTCACCTTCCCCTCCACAAATTATACCGACATCAAATACAGTGAAAGCAGGGGTTATACTGTGGGGGAGGGACATACAAAAGCAACAAAGAAATAATCTTATAAATGCATTAGAAACAAATGCATGAAAGAAAAAAAAACATTTAAATACATATCTTAGGTTTCATTTTCCTAACATCACATTATCTGACGTTTTCTGCTTGACCCATACATATACTAGATATTGCAAATAATGGAAACTATGGGACCTATGTTTCTTTGGGCTTGGCTTACTTCACTTAATATAGAAATGTAGGATTTTAACATAAGCTTAATTTTATATTTTGAAGCATGCAGGTTGTATCGACTCTGGACAGAGTATTCTTTTGTTTATTTTGATTATGTTTCAACAGGATGGAGAAGGGCTTCTAAAATCATAGACGGTACTAGAAATTCTGAGTTTGAAAACGCAGCTCCTGGGGAACACAGGCATATGTGAAGACCCAGATCCAGCAGTCTTTGCCACTCACAACTCAGCATCTCACAGAGCCCATCAGCCTCTGGAATGCTGAGTAGAACCATCTCACCTGATTCATAAGAACACCCACAACTAGATACTGGATGCTTGAGTCCAGGAAAAACAACTTTAATCCACCTTACTCAGAAGAACTTCTGAGTAATTGGAAGCACAAAATACAATATTACTCTTTAGAATAGCAGGAATTCCATAAATGAAAGGTTTTCTTCTTATTATTGTTTTGAGAAGCCCACATGAACAGTGACCACCTCTCCTAGGTGAGCTGCTTAAGAGCTAGAAGCAACGGGTATTACCATTAAGGAGAGATGGAGTAATTAGGAACTATCAAAAGGATTCACTGTTGGCTTTTGGGAACAGGAACCATGGTAGGCATGTCTGGGTGGAGCTGGGGTTATGGAGAAAGTATAAGGATAGCAGGGAAGAATTATGGCCCTTCCTACTCCATCACTAAAGCATCCTACTGTCACTAATACTGATGTAAAACACAAGAAAGTGCATGGCATCCTTTTACAGATGATAATTCTCACGATAAAATCAGATGACAAAGGAGTCATAGAATAGTTTCAGCTTTCTATCCAGGTGTTTAGAGGAATGTTCACTGGCCTAATAGAATAGATTCTCAAATAATAGTTCAGTGTACTCAATGAATTCCACCTCTGCTGCTACTCAGTAAGTATCCATCAGCTTACAGATTCTGTGTGTTCAGCTAACACCAGTAAATATGTTTTCAGAAATTAAAAAAAAAAAACAACTATCACCTTTTTGAAAAATGGAAATATAGGCAGGTTCTTTTAGCCTATCCCTTTAATCCAATCTACTTAGCAGGCAGAGATGTGAGGATCGCAGTTCAATGCCAATTACAGGCAAGAGTCCAATAAACATGTAAAATGTAGAAAGTAGCATTGTCGTTCAAGTAGTAGAGACCAGTGTTGAGGGGAAAATACAAGCAAGAATGGAATTCCTGAGTTCAAACCCCAGAAGTCACACACGCACACACGCACAGAAGAGAGAGAGAGAGAGAGAGAGAGAGAGAGAGAGAGAGAGAGAGAGAGAGAGAGAGAGAGAGAGAGAGAGAGAGAGAGAGAGAGAGAGAGAGAGAGAGAGAGAGAGAGAGAGAGAGAGAGAGAGAGAGAGAACAGATCATTTTGTTACTGATAGAAGATCATTTCTCTTTCAGTTTAGGTGCAATGACTCTAGTAATTGGCAACTTCAAGCTGAAGTGGAAAGCTACCATTAACATCAACCTTATTTAAAATGCTAGCTAAAACAGTTGCCAAAATACCAAAAGGATAATCATCACAGAATATTGTTCATATTTAAATCTTCCTATTACTATTTCCAAATTTTCTATGCCTTCAAACAGTATTTACACTGCCATAGAAAGTGAACTGGCATCCATAGAATGTTCATCTTTTTATCTGAATAATGAAAACATGCAATTCTAAACCAACATAGTCTCCTATTTTCTCCCTTCCTCATTCTTTCTTTAATTAAAAACCACCTTAAAGCCAAGGCACGTATTTAGAGGTTCATTATTGTAAGTTGCTTACTTCCCCTGATGTTCCAATATTCTTATCTCCGCCTGCCTTTCCAGCTGTCCATCATGAGCCTTCAGAGCACCAGTATTTTCAGATCATCTCTTTCCTCCAAACTTGTGTTTCCAAATGTATTACTTGAAGATCTATCCAGTAGAAAGTTGATCCTTCTTTTAAATTGAATTGCAATGGTGCAAACATGCATTCTATGGATGCCAACACAAGGAACAGGGTTAGGTTCAACTGTTTTATCTTTGCTCAACTGGTGCTATAAACCTAACTGTAGTTCTGAGTAAGGGAGTTGGTAATGTTCCTTGAACAAGTCTGAGTGATTATTCAAATGAGCTTTGTCTTTGCCTCCTTGAGAGCATCCTCTGAGGACCACTACTTTCACACAATAATAATATTTCAAATACTTACCTTAATTTCTGTTGTTATTGTTGTTGTTGTTTGGGGGAGTATAGATTGGTCCTGAGGCTCAAACTCTGGGCCTGGGTGCTGTTTTGGACTCTATTTTTTCAAGGCTAGCATTTGAGCCATTTTGCCGCTTCTGGCTTTTCTGTGATTTAATTGCATAAAAGTCTCACAGGCTTTTCTGCCAAGGATGGCTTTGAACCATTATGCTCAAATCTCAGCTTCCTGAGTAGATAAGATTACAGGTGTGAACCACCAGTGCCTGGCTACTTAATGTCTTAGTTGGCTCTTGAAACTTCTGTTATAAATTAAAATCAAATCAAATTAAATTAAATCAAAAGCATACATAGCAGTGGTACTCATTAGACTCTATGTGGAAATTGAACTATATAACCTGTGGGTAGGAACAGGAGGGAAACCAAGGAGTGAGAGAAGGGGTGACATTATTCAAAAAGAAATGTACTCTGACATATCATTGTGACCCCCTCTGTAATCAACTTCATAATAAAAAAGTGCATAAAATACATACTGCTATGGTCTCCTTTATTTGATCTACTACTCAATATGGTAAAATTATGTTTACAAAGGATAGCAAATAGTAGACATGTTTCAGGTTGTCTGTAAATAGACCGTTTTCATTATGTTGTGCAATTAAGTATAAGTGTCTCCAACAGCAAAACTTTCAATCACTGCAAGTCATTAGGTCATTAGTCCTAAAATTACTATTTAGTATCTCTCTTAGAATTATTCTGCATTTTCTTACTTCCATAATTCAACTGGTATATGTTTTATAGATCAAAACAATTGTGTGTGTGTGTGTGTGTGTGTGTGTGTGTGTGTGTGTGTGTGTGTGTGTGTATGCTTGCTAATCCTGAGCTAGTCAGGGCTGAGTGCTGAGCCTGAGATTCCTTTTTGCTCAAGGTAAGAACTGTACAACTTGAGGTGCAGCTCTATTCCCAGGTTTTTTGGTGATGAATGGGAAATCAGAGGCTCACAGCCTTTCCTGCCCAGGCTAATTTTGAACAATGATCCTCAAATATCAGCCATCTGGTTAGCTAGGTTCACAATTGCCAGCAATTGGTGTCTAATTAAATATTATTTTTATGAAATGATTTTCATTAGGTGTTACATTTGAAGATCTTTTTAAACATTGAGATGGACACAGGACTGTGGAAGTCTCATGGAACTCAAAGCACATACTCAAGCACTCCAACAATAGCTCTGGAAACAGGATTTCTAAATGAATATGGACTTAGAGATTTATTGACATTTATCTGATCTCTTCCATTATACTTAACAAAAAGGTAAAGTCACCTTAACACTTTCAAAAATATTAAGGATGAATTTATGTTCCATGTTTGTGATTTATTTGGATTTATTTTCCATTTTCTACAGTTTACTAAAGACTAGAAGAATTTGTTCTACAATCACTAGAACTACATGCCATAGAAAAGAGAATTGTGGCAAGAGACACCCTGGGGTTTATAGAATGACCCCTTTCTCTCCCTTTTCCTTCGCATAAGAATAATATAGAATTTTGAATTTACTGCAGTGCTAACAGATTGAATGAATAATTATTTAAGGAAGCTCTTCTACCAATGGGACCATGTCCCACAATGCCGCTGGTCTCTATATGATTCAAAACGTTATCAAAATTTATCAAAGATATTTCTACGTGTTTCCAAATGTTCCTTAGGGTTAATAATAATTACTTAAAAGCCCAAGGCATGTGGCAACCTCATGTTCTATTGCCTCCATATTTGTGATATTCACAATAGTATCTCCATTAACTTTAATGCTTTCTGTGTGACTTAGCTTAAGATCTTTTCTAAAGAATCATAATATTCAGTATAAAAATAACAAACCCAAATTTCATTTCACCAAACCTGTTTTGAAAGAATGAGTGTAATGAGTCTTCATTTTTTGTGTAACAACATTGTGATATTTCTGGTACAGACTACCTTTTGTACTTTATCTTTTCTTTTTTCTCCATAGTGCTTATGATTATGTCGTAGGCATCTTTTATACCTGTAGGTGCCAATGTACTTTGCCTCACTGGTGTGGACTGCTTTGTCTAATTGAGTATGTGAGTAGATTTAAAATGTATCTATTTCCATCAAGGACTGAAAATGCATTACTAACTTTTACCAGTGTTTTGTATTTTCAGTTCTGACATGTTATCAACATATCTGAAGAAACCATTATTCTGTGAATCTAGCTTCTGTAAAACAGGCATAAAAACCCAATTGAATTGAAGAGTTCTGTCTAGCGCTGATAAGGCCAGAGAAGTTCACCCAGGCAGATCAAAATGCACCCAACTTGCGGGTGAATATAAAATCAATGACTGGTGTAGAAAGCCACTGAGGTCCTGTTATTTTGTACTTGACTATTGTCTAGAAGGATAATTGAAAACAGCATTGCTATTTAGTAGCTCTCTTCCTTTGAGAAAGACAAGGTTACATGTATTGTAACTGCCTTCATTTATGAGTCAATTGGACAGATGTTTTAACTTTCCTCTAGCATAAACATTCTAGTTTTCTAGGATTATACGCCACCTATAAACATATAGACTAACTTTTCACATCAATAAAACATGTCATCTGTGAGCTAGGGACAAGAGCCATCTGGGTTTCAGGGCATGCATCATTAGAAAAAGAATGATCTTGCAACAGATAGAAAGCTCAGAGAAATGAAGGATTCGTGAGTCTCCACTGACTTTCTAAAGTGGGCACGAAAAATGGGAAGTGTATTTCAGGCTTCAGATTTTCCTATGAAGAGTCACAGAAGGAAAGGAGGAAGACAAAGGAATCCTATAAATCAATATATGGAAAGAGGAAGAATTCAAAACTAACATTTTGGAGTTGGGAAGGTGGCTCAGTGGTAGAGTTCTTGCCTAGCATGCATGAAGACCTTGGTTTGATTCCTCAGTAACCCATAAACAGAAATAAAACAGGAGTGGCACTATGTGTCAAGTGGTAGAGTGCTAGCCTTGAGCAAATAGAAACTCAGAGACTTTACCCAAGACCTAGGGCTCGCAAAAATAAACAAGTTAATAAAATAAAAAAATGAATTAAGTTAAACATTTATAGAACATAAACTGTGAAGAAGAGCATATAAAAGGTCAAATGGATTAGCCTTAGATTGTGGAACTGTCATGTGAGCCCTCAGGAATAGAGGTTGTTTGGTAATTTAACTACAGAAAGTAATGCACATATTAAGAAAAAGTGAGAAAGGATAATGCAGTCTAAGATTGTTTTCAAGGAATAAATTCTCTTCACACAGGAAACAAAGGTTGAAAAAGTAATATGACATTTAAATGTAATATGGTAAAATCCTTTTGAGGAAAAATAAATCACAGATTTTATAGGGGTTCCTCAATGGTGTGACAATCCAGATTACAATATCATATTTGATTTTATTCAAACACTTTATTCAAACTCTTCATTCTCAGCTGGACATCCTTCAGGATGTTTGAGCTGATATTTACATCAGCTCAAAAATGATTATAGTCAACAAATTCATTTATGAGTAAAGTTCCTTCTAGGTAATGAATAAAATGCTGGTGTTCAACTACATGAGTTACAGCTCCACTTCAGTATTTTTGCTAGTTAATTGGATATGAGTCTCAAAGAATTTCCTGTCAGTATTCTTTAATACTCAGGATACAAAGATGTGAGGTTCACATTTCTAACCCAGCCCTCAAAGATCTTAGTTTCTGAGTATCTAGGATTGCTTGCATTAACTTCATGTTTTATTTATTATTAGTAGTAGTAGTAGTATTTGTAGTTATTTGACCATCATCCTGTCCTGGTTCCTCCATATGATTAGCTGAGTTAGCCTTGTCTTATGGCTCTGATATGTTACAATATGCTAGAATCAATGCAGGTTTTCTCTTTAATATAAAATCTGCCTGAGAATTATTGTGATCATTTTTTAAGAAACCATTACTAAGTTATAATTGACATAATAATAAAATTCACCCAAGTTTAACCATTTGTTTAATGAAATAAAGTATTTCATATTTTCATTTTAATACAATATATGTTAAAATTGAAATTTTTATGAAGTATGACTATACTTCATACACCTAGTGGCTGCTTTTTTTCCAATCGGAGATATCTAGTTAGACCTTTTCCAGGTTTAGTTCATTTTATTTCTGTGAATGCCTTCTATATTTTGACCATTATTCTTTTATGAGATATATGGTTAGCAACTATATCCCATACTATATAAATTGATTTTCTATTCTATTGATGAATTTCTTTGCTGCACATACGATTTTTAGTTTGATGTAAGTATGTTTGTTTGTTTTTTGTTGTTTATGTTTTTCAGATCATATTCCAACAATCTTTCCCCCAAACTATTGTTATGCATCATTTTAATTGTGTTTTCACTGTTTTTCTTCCTCTATTTTTATATTTTCAGGTACTCTGTGAAGAATTTCAACCCATGTTGAACTAATGTTTGTGTATGCTATATTATGTATTAAAGTTTGTTAATCTGGATATATACTTTTCCCAACACCATTTATTAAAGAGACTCTTTTTCTGTGTGTTCTTTGTACAAAAACAAGAAAAGCTGTTGATATTCACCAAACTTTTAACTTTTGGCTATTTGTCCTGTCACTTTGGTCTTTGTGTCAGTCTTTCTGCCCCAAAACATTAAGTTTGGATGCTATAGATTTAAAAAAATATTTTGAATCCAGATGTTGTGATCTCTAGTTTGTTTTATTTTGGAGTCCTTTATGACAGCCTACAAAAATTTTAATTTTATTTCTAATTCTGTAAAAAATAACAATGGATTTTAGTAAGGATTTTATTGAATCTGTTGATTACTTTGAGGAGGAAGGGCATTTTATGGAAAGACGGGCATTTTAATAATATTTATTCTAAGACATTGATATATTTATTTCTATTCATTTATAACTTCTTCAATTATTTCATTAATGTCTTCCAGTTTTCTGATTCTAGACTTTGTATCTTCAATGGATTTTTTTCTGTGTTGCAATAAATCATATCTTAGGTTTATTTTTCTTAATTTAATTTTCTGAGTTGACATTTACTATATGAGAAAATTCTGACTTTTATAGGTTAGCTTGTTGCCTTGCAATGTTACTGAATTCATTCTATTATACATTATAGAATGTTTACTTTTTTCTTATATAATACCATTTCATCTTCATGCATTTTTATATTTTCTTAAAAGGAAAGAGAAAAAGGGAAATGTCCTGGAAGGAAGGAAGTGGTGTGATAGCAGAAGGGGAAAGACGTTGGAGGAGAGGAAGTTGAGTGGGGGCAGGAGGTGAAGGATGGCAACTGACGACTCAGGCAAAGCAGGTCAGACCTGTGGAGAGTGGAGAGGCCTGAAGAGAAGAAGGAACTGGTAGAAGGGAAAAATGGAAAGACATGGAAGGATGTATAGTTCTGTAGCCAAGGAGAGACAAAGGGAAGGAGGAAAATGGCTTGCCCTTTGATGTTTGGAGCTTTGGATATCATAATTTGGGGGGTGGTGGTTTGGAAGACATTTATTATATTAAATGTATCTCGATTGATTCTCTTGAACTACAGAGTTTCTAATTTTAGGAAATCCCATCAAGATAATCATTTTGGATAGCTGTTGGGTCTTCGTCAGTCCCACGAAAGATGGTGGGGTCCGAGGAAAGGTAAGTGCGGCACTCTTCCGTTCCCCAGCCTCCCTCAGCCCAGGAGACAATCAGACACATCGGGGACCCAAATCCAGCAGGTAGAAAACTCATTTATTAACAGAGAACACCCCTTTTTAAAGCCAAAAAGGCCAGGTGGCATGGCAAGTGAGGAAGAGCAACCAATCACTGTCAAGGTCACACCCTATCATGCACCTGAGCTTTCATGGGCTTTTTAGGCACTGATTGGAAGATCAATTGGGCTCTGCCCACACTCCCAGCTCCATATTTGCTGCCCATGTGCTCTAGAGTAAATTAGGCTTTGCCCACTCAACCCCCTCTCAGCGTCATCTTTGCTGCCCATGTGCACCACAGATTCCCCCCCCATTTTTTTTTTGTTTTAATGGCAGACCCACCTCCCAGTTAGTTATCCTTTTCCCTCCTCTGTAAAAGTTGTTTTAACCGGATTATATTGGTAAGGCTAACATTGGCTACACAGGGGGTTCCAGGGAAATCTGGGGGTCGAGATTTGCCAGACAAGGACAGGGAGGGCCCTTGTGCATGATCCAAGAGCCTGTCTCAGTTACCTCACATCCCTACCTAGCATGGTAATAAACATCAGTCCCACCACAGTTAGAAATGTCCGAAGCAGTTCAATTAAATCCTGAGCACCCGGTGTCTTTTAAGTAAGCCATTTCCTTGTACATGCCTTTAAGCTAGCACAGGGGTCAAGATGACCATTGAGCTTTACTGTCAGCTCTCAATGGCTCCCAACATCATCTCCCCATCATAGTTTAAAGAAGCAAACCCGCCTGTCTTAGGTTGGGTGGATTGCCTTGTCTGCCTTACCCATCATCGGGAACTTCTTCAGAGCAAAGCTAAAAGCCCTGTCTTAGGTTGGTCAGACTAACACCCCCTCTTACCCATCTCTGGCTGTGATTCCTCTGGGGGGGGAATTCATTCATTTGGAGCTTGATAACTGGCTGGCTAAGCTCTTAAGAGTTTTGCAGTGCACGTAACATGCAAGGAAGACATAGAAAAAAACATCAGCAAAAGCATTACCAGGCCAGGAAATGCCACTAGTCCTTTAACCTTAGTGAAGGATGGGGTATCAGTCTTTGCCACTTCAGAGTCCAGAGGTGGGGATTGTTCTAATCTACCTATTTGCCTGTGGGGTTGGGCAAGATCTAAACTAGATGCATAACAAAAGGTGATTGTTTAACAATAAGTATGGATTCAATGCTGCTATACCAGCAATTAGTAAAAGAACAATTAAAGCAGGTAACATTAAAAGAATTGACTCCTACAAAAATATTAAACAGTCCATAGGGTGGTGATCAAAATAAAGGCGAGGCCACCAGGTCAAAGGGACAGCTTCTCTTGTGGTGCTATTGAATATTTCTGCATTGCCAGCGTTGATCACTGCCCAGGTCACCTGTTGAGGATGATGCAGATTCCATAGGGGCCATTCACAGGATTGGGAATCAGGACAGCCAACAGCTGGAGTATGGCCATCTGCAATTGTTAGAGAACACAAGAGCTTCTCAAGGGCTGGTTGCCCTTGGGATGGTTAGTACTTGTCTTTCTGGCTTTTGTCTTTAAAACACAAGCCTTGGCCATGGCCGTTTCTCTTTCCTTGTTGGTTAGCTTATTCTTGGGCATCTTCTTGTATAGAGGAGATGAGTAAAAACTTAAGGTTCCTGGCAGTGATCCAAATGGGAGCAGACTCCCCTATGGGGAAAACTCATCCAAATCCCCTGCCCATAGTAACTAGGGGGTCAGGGGGTCCTTCCACCTGACTTTCACTTGGGGCTTAGGGTTTAGTTGTCCCCAGTGCTTCTGAAATCTGGATTCAGTTGCCCCTTTTGAAAAATTTTAAAATGGTAATGGTAAACAAAGCTATCTGTAACTGTATATGGGGGCTAACTCCCCCTTTTTGTTTTATTGGCTATCAGAACACAAATTAAAAGGTTTTTTAATGTCCTGAAGGGCCATAATTACAGCCAGCATTTCCTTATATTGTAATTGTAATAACTTCTTGTGGTGTCCTGTCTTTTAGCAGGGCAAATAAGGGCACAAGACTATCTTTAGGGACAGAAACCCATGGCAACAGCCAATTGATTTCCCCTAAAAGACTCTGAAGTTGGGTTAAGGTCAGAGAGGCTGGAATACCCAGCAAAGGCTTAAGGGGGCTGGCTTGAGTCAAGGTAAGGTGGCTCCCGAGCACCTTAAAAGGAACTACCTTTTGAATTTTATGAAGGGCTATGGTAAAACCCCCCTTTTTTAATATGGCGAGAACCTGGGCCAGAAAGCCCTCCAGGCAGCTTGGGTCTCGGTGCTCCAGAATTATATCATCCATGTAGGCATAGGCAAGGGAGGTATCTGAACCCAGCACAGGCCCTAAAAGTGTGGCCAAGTATTGTTGGCAAAAGGCCGGGCTATTGGCCATTCTCTGTGGCAGCATCATCCATTCAAAACTCCGATCATGCTGGGAAAAATTAAGAGAATGGATAGAGAATGCAAACTTCTTGCAGTCATCTGGATGCAGAGGGATAGAAGAAAAACAATGTTTAATATCAATCACAACCAAGGTATATTCTGAAGGTATAGCAGGAGTACAGGGCATGCCTCTTAGGGGCGTTCCTACTAGCTCCATGCTTTCATTTACCTTATGGTCTTGGAGCATACGCCAAGCCCTGGAGGCTTTTTGAATAATAAATATGGGTGTGTTCCAAGAACTTATAGGACAAATATGCCCGAGGTTTATCTGTTCCTCCACCAGAAGGTGGAGGGCTTCAAGTTTAGGTTTGGTCTATGGCCACTGCTCCTCCCAGATTGGGCTTCCCGGCTTCTACCCAATGGGAGGTACTCAGGGGACAGTGGCCTTTAGGATTGGGGGTGCACTCGAGTGGGTCCCCTATGTTCTTCTCTGTAATTATGAAAATTAAAAAAATCCCTTACCTTAACTCCCTCTAGATCCTGTTTAAGCGTTTGTGATTCTTGCCCATCCAGGATATCATCATATGATGCTTGATGGTCTGTAGTGACCACGGTATCCATTTGTCTTAGCATGTGTTGCCCTAGTAAATTGGCAGTGAGGTTCCTTGACACTAAAAGGTGTATCTTTCCCTGTTCTCCATCTTGGCTAGTCCATGTCATAAGGGCAACCGTGTCTTTGGACTGGGAGTTGCCCCCTACTCCCAATATCGGGGGCCCAGGTGCAAGCTTCCAGTCTAAGGGAACTTCCTCCTCCCTGAGTGTGGTTCGCTCTACCCCAGTGTCAATTAAGCAGTGAAACCTCTTTCCGCCTATGAGAATACTCATTTTAGGGTGGAGTCCATCCACCAGGAGGACAGTCCAATGGACCTGAGCTGCCCTGCCATGAGGCTGCCTGGGCCTCACATCAGAGGGGGTTCCTCCTTGAGTTAACGGTGCTGGAGGATGCCCCTCCCTTAGTAAAAAGGCTTCTCATCTAAATCAAATTTGGATCAACAATCCTTTTTCCAATGGTATCCTTTCCTGCACCTGGGGCAGGGCATAGGGGGCAGTCTGGCTCCCCCGGGCCGGTTGGCGGGGAATTGTCGTGTACAGTCCCGCCTAAAGTGCCCATCCTGCCTGCATTTAAAACAAGTCCCTCTCCCTGATGGTCTTGGGGTTCCTTGGCCTTGGGCTGCCAGCACCTGAGAAATAGCCTCAGTCATTGTAGATGCCTGAGCCTGTAAAGCTAAAGCTAGTGATTGTGACTGGTGCTGTTGCATTCCCACATCCTCTGATGCCACTACCCATCTGCTCAGGGAATTCTCTCTCAATCCCACGCAGGCCATGCAGTGGTCTGCATTCATCCCTTCCCAGAGCATCAGCTTTACAAACTGATCTCGGAGGTTCCCTGCCGGCAGCTTGTGGTGAACACTCTGTTGGACTTGGTCTATGAAATCAGGTAGAGGCTCACCCAGTTTTTGTCTCACTCCTGCCATGGGGGACTCAGTGGGCCCATCATCTAGATTATAACACGTGTCAAGTCCTGCCTGCCTCACCTGGTCACGATACAGGCCAGGTATTGCAACCTGTTGGAGGCCAGTGGAGTACCCTTCCCCCGTCCCTGCTAGCATGACATAAGTAATAGGTATCGCTGGTTGACCCTGCCGGTTATTCTCTGCTCAAACTCTGCATTCCTCCTTAAAGAAAGCACACCATTTAATAAACTGAAAACTAGTAAGAACGGCTTTGGCCACATCCATCCAGTCCTTAGGGACACACGGGTGATAGGCAATGTCTTGTAATAGGGTCTGGGCCCAGGGAGAGTTTGGGCCATCCTCCACCACTGCTCTTTAAGATCCTTAGCTTCCCATGGATACCATTCCAAGGGCCTGTTAGCTCCTGGTGCCAGATTGACCGGATATGCTTGGGGAAGTGAATCCTGTGGCCTGGAGTCTGGGCTCTTGAGTGGCCCTTCCTTTCCAGAGGAGGTCTCCGAGTAGGTTATTCCCTGGCCCTTGGCCCCTTCATGGAATGTTGGTAAGGGTCTGGGTCTTGCAAGTCCCTCTCACAGGTCTTGTAGGGTACTGTACCTCCAATCTAATTGGGGGAATATGGAGGGGGCCTAGGACTGTCAGCAGGGTAAGAGGGGGTAATTTTTACCCTTGTTTTGACTTCCACTGTGCACGTTTCAGTGCATTCTCGATCGGATTTGACCCTTTCGTTTTCCTTCTCACTTCCCAACTCCTCCTGTACTCCTTCTAGGCCTAATGTTGCCTCTTCCTCCTTCTTCTGTGATACAGCATTACCCATATTTAGGGTTTCACTTACCCCGAGAGACCGCTTAGCCTTAGCAGGTATCTTTTCCTTTCAAGCCCCAATTTGGGGGCCAGATGTTGGGTCTTCATCCATCCCACGAAAGATGGTCAGGGTCCGAGGAAAGGTAAATGTGGCACTCACCCATTCCCCAGCCTCCCTTAGCCCGGGAGACAATCAGACACAGCAGGGAGCCAAATCCAGCAGGTAGAAAACTCATTTATTAACAGAGAGCAGCCCTTTTTAAAGCCAAAAAGGGCAGGTGGCATCGCAAGGGAGGAAGAGGAACCAATCACTGTCAAGGTCACAACCTATCATGCACCTGAGCCTTCACGGGCTGTTTAGGCCTGATGGGAAGATCAATTGTGATCTGCCCACTCTACTCTCTCCCAGCGCCATCTTTGCTGCCCATGTGCTCTAGAGTAAATTAGGCTCTGCCCACTCAACCCCCTCTCAGCGCCATCTTTGCTGCCCATGTGCTCCACAGATAGCATCAGCCCTTGGCCCCATTGAAAATTCCCCATAGGTGAAAGTGTCAACCCTCAGGGTTAAGAGTCTACCTGGAGTGTTTGTCGCTAGAGGACCAACATTGACAAAATTCGTTTAGGTTCCTCTAAGGGTGTGTCTGGGAAAGCTTGCCAGCCTGTTTTGGGGACCCCATATGGAGGCCATTTGTGGCTTCTGGGAATTCCTTGAGAGGTCATGTAGGGCTTACCGGGGAAGCCATCTGGAACCTCATCAAGCGTACATCTGCGACTTCCTTGAGAAGCCATCTGAAACCTACCCTGGAGGTTATCTGGGCCCTTATCCAGGGGCCATCTTGGACTTTATCCAGAGGTCATCTGGGGCTTCCTCAGGAGGCAACCTGAGACCTCTTCAAAAGTAGTCTTAGGGGCGTCCTTAAGAAGCAATCTAGCACCACCTCTTGGGGTCATCTGGAATTTATTTGGGAGGTCAGCTTGGTTTACCTTGATGAGAATGTATGACCATTTTCAGACATCATCTGGGACTTCCTTGAGAAGCCATATAGGACCGTCTCTGGAGGTCATCTGTGACTTTCTCTAGAGGGTTTTCTGGACCCTCCTCTGGGGTTCATATATCGCCTCTTTGAGTGGCCATCTGGGAGCTATTCGAGAGGTAATCTTAGCCTCATTGAGAGGACATCTGGGACCTCCTTTGGAGGTCATCTGACACTTCCTTGGGGAGACATTTGGAACCTCCATGAGAGATTATCTAGGGCCTCCTAGGGAGGACATATGTGACATTCACCAGATGTCATCTCAAGAGGCAATCTGGGACATTATCTCTGTCATCTGAGACATCCTGTAGAGGTCAACATTGAGCGGTATGGGACATGTAAGTTAAGTGTCTGTGGCTATTGGTCTGTTTGTGTATGCTGATAGTTCTATCTGTGTCCTGTATGTACCTTTGTTTTCTCTTTTACTCAGGATGTGAGAACAAGGCCTAAAGTTCCTATATCCAAAAAATATTCTTCTCAAGGCTTATAGAGTCCCTCAGAGGAAGATGCATTGATGTATTCTCTTTCCTATTCCTTGCCATCAGCACCTGTAATGTTAAGTCCTCCAATACCAAAAGTGTACCAGCCTGAGGTGGTACAATGTGGTATGTTACCATTATTACCATTGAGACAGGAACATGAAGGAGATGCGGGGCAGGACCCCTTTTAAATATATGTTCCCTTTACAAATAGTGACTTGTATAACTGGAAACAGTAAACTCCATCCTTTTCAGAAAAAAAAACAGGGGCTCATTATTTCATTAGAGACAGTAATTTTCACACATAAGCACATCCGGAATGAGTGTCAGCAAACTTACAGGTGCTTTTCACCTGGTAGAAAAGGGAGTGAAACCTTCTCGGTGACTTGAAAGTAGTCCTTGGACCAGACAGTAGACCCACTATTATCAAGACCATTTGGGGAAAGTCTTTCCACAGACTTACCCAAGCTGAGATTAACAGTGATCGAGGTATGGAAGTGCTTGCCTATTATTGCTAGGTTTGATTAGCAGGGATACCTCAGTGGCTAGAAAGCCAAGTCATCAATATCTAAGATGAGTCAGATGGTACAGTTGCCCAGTGAGTACACTAATGCTTTTCTGGAACTTCTCCCAGAAGCCTATAGGATATATAGACCTATAGATCTTGAAGCTCTGGAGAATCAAAGATCCCTAAATATGGCCTTTGCTACCCAGTCAGCCCCAGATATTAGAAAAAACCTTCAAAAGTTAGAAGGTTTTGAGGGAAAGGTGTATTCTAAGTTGGAAGTAGTTGCCCAGTAGGTGTTTGATAACAGAGATACCTTGGATAAAAAAGACTCTAAGGAAGGGGGTTGAGTTTTGATAGGAGCACCACAATACAAATCAAGAGACCGTTGGCAAAGACAGTACAATTCATTTGCAAATGGCAGTAGGGAACCTCTAGGACTAGATCAGTGTGCTTATTGAAAGCAAAATGGACATTGGGAAAAGGAATGTCCAAGGAGGAGAAAGATAGGAAATAGCAGATTACATAATCACATTAAACACCTGGAAAATGTGTTCATATCTCTGGAGTAAGATACAAAGGAGCTTGGGGCTCTGAATTCCAACTATGTTAAATTTAAAAAACAGGCTTCTGCAATTCCGAAGAAATGTGGCAAAAAAAATTCACACACTTCTATCTCAAAACCCAGGCTTATAAAAGACTGAATCTCCATTATGTGCCAGTCAAAACCAACCAAGAGGTTAAAAGCACATAGAAGAGCACATTGGAGAAAACAGAGACAATTATTTGACGTGAAGAAAACACTTGAAGATATAAACTTGTGAGAGTCAAAAAAGAGAATAGCTTCCTCATGCTCATGATATTCCTGTATAAACCTTTGGATTGCCTCCTCTCTCTCCCTCTCATGCTCATACAGAGTCCTTTGTATGTTTATAATCTTTTCCTGCATTGACCTATTGTTTGCCTCCTCTCTCTCCCCAACACGCTCATACAGAGTTCTTTGTATGTTTTCAGTCTTTTCATTTATCATGTTTGCCAGCAGTGTTTGTAAAGCTATTTGGGAACTCTCCTCTGGATTATCCATTATCTATTCTGTCCCCTGATTATCATGAGTGGGGGTGGAGATTCCTGGACTCACCATTTTCCTTGTGGTTTTATGGCTTACTCTGCCCATTTGGGATGAAAGTAACACCAGTTTTGTACTATAACACTAACTTAAGGCAAGCATCAACCAAAGTCTGAATTTGCATAGTCCATACTCTGCAGATAGAATCTAGTTCAACAGATACCTCTATTCAACATCAAAGAACTATATATTAATGGGCTATGAAACGCAAAGAAGAATTTGGAAAACCGGAAATTATTAGGGTTAGAGAGAGATGTAGATAAAAAGTAGGAATAGAGTGATGTAGGAAGGTACAGGGAGAGTTAACTTAACTAAGTCCTAGTCTCAAAGCAGGAAATATTTTGTATAGGATGAAAGTAGTGAGAAAGAAAACAAGAAGAAAGAGAAAGGAAAAAAGAGACCAGAACAAATAGAAAAATAAAAATTAATAATATGCAGATTCGATAAGAAACTATTCAAAGAACGTGAATATAATGAGAGAAGGGAAGGGATATAAAGGAGATGTGAAAAATTTAAAAATAAAAATACTTAAAATATTATATAGGTATAAAGAGGTAGTACTGCTATTAAGGAATTTGAGTCTCAGAGGTTTTGAATTGAGTAATAAATTTGTGGATTAAGTGTGCACACAATGGGGGATAGGGTCTAATAGTCAAGTACGGTTTATCTGAGGATGTGAGGAACAACAATTAAGCCCCATAAAGAAGAACCAAAGAGAAAAAGAGGTGAGAAGGACAAGGAAGAAAGTAAAAAAAGATCAGAAGTTCAGTCGAGCTAAGCAAAAAACAAAATAATTTTTTTTTAAAAAAGAAAGAAAAATGCACACACACATGTATCCCTAAAATAAAGATTATAAGAGGGGAAAAAAGTTACTAGAAAACATTTTTTTTGAAAAAAGTTAAAAGCTAAAAATTAAAAAAAGTTTTAGAAAATAACATTTTTTTTTTGTAAGACGTATAAAAAAAAGAAGAGGGAAAAAAAGTTCTTTGTTTTTTTTTTGGGAGAGTTGAGAAAAATCCTGTATCTCCCTTGTGTCTGTCATCAGCCTCTGGTTGGAGTCTCTGGTCTGCTTGTGGTCCCGTGTCTTGGTTGGTTTCTTAAGTCAGTTTGTTTGGACAGGAAGAAAAATGTTCTGCTTTACCCAGGATTTTGCAATCCTCCTCCCAAGTTAGTTCAATGGGAGGGGTATGTGCTTTGAGTATCACAAAAGAGGGAGATGACTTTTTCCTCAAGGTTGGAGATGCTGTGATGAGGCTAGGTTCTGGGTAGGGTTGAGGCCCTTCAGCAAACAGTAGCTTTTCCTGGGGTCTAGTTTGTGAGAAACTCACAGAACACAGCCTGGAGCCACTCTCAGGGTTTCTGTTTACTGATGTCGAGGCTGCTAAAGGGAGGGGCAGTTTCTGGCTCTGATTAACCAGTGAAAAAAGCCACTCCTAGGGCTTGCGCCCGAACTGAGTGACTTTTCCCTGGGTGGAGCTGACTCAGCCAGGTCACGCTGTTAATTTCTTGTGACCTGCTAAATGACTCTAGTTTTATTCCAAGGCCTGAATTGGAGCTAGCAGCTCCACCGAACTTGTCGGTGAGCAGCTTGAGAATACTCAAAGAGAATGGCAAGAGAAAAGGTGAACAGCGTGAGCAGCTGGAGAATGATCAAAGAGAAAGGCAGGAATGGCGTGACAGACTGTGAACACTCAAAGAGTACTACAAGAACGACATGAACGGGAGGAACCTAAGCAACGAGTAATACAGGAATTGAGAGAGCAGGATGAGAATACACAGAGATCACTAAATGCATTCATGGGATCCATTAACAAAGAGCTGAAGGAAGTCAGGGAGACCACAAAGGGAATCCTGAATGGACCCCAACAGAAGGAATGGGAGTCCAAGGAAACCATCACCAATCAACTAAGTGATTTGAGATTAAACACTGAAAACCAAATTAAGGAAGTAAAGAAGTCCATACGAGATCTAAAACAAAGTTTCAACAAATAATTTGAAGCCATCAAAGCTGACCAATTAGAAGGAAAAGAAATAAAAAACAAAGTAGAAAGTCTTGACAGCAGGTTAGACCATACAGAAGATCGAATCTCAGGGATTGAAGATAGTCTAGATATTATAGAGAAAGAAAATACAACCATCCAAGAGAAGTCCAAGAAAAATGATAGATCTATCCAAAACTTGGAAGACACCATCAGAAGGCCTAATCTAAGGATAATGGGTGTAGAGCAGCACCTAGAAACAGAAGTTAATGATCTAGCAAATTTGTTTAACAGGATCCTAGCAGAGAATTTCCCAAACATGCAAAAGCATAGGCCTATTCAGATACAAGAAGCTTTTAGAACTCCAAACAGACCAGATCAGAATAGGACATCCCACAGTCACATTATAATCCACACAGGATTAACTCAGACCAAAGAAAAGATCCTGAAAGCTGTGAAGGAGAAAAGATTAATCACCTATAAATGGAAACCAATTAGAATCGCCTCAAATTTCTCAGCAGAGACAATCAAAGCAAGAAGAGCCTGGAATGAAGTATGCAAAGCGCTAAAAACAAACACCAATCAACCAAGAATACTGTACCCAGCTAAACTCTCCTTCAAAACTGAAGGCCAAATAAAAACCTTCCATAGCAAAGAAAAATTGAAACATTACATCCCCATCAAACCATCCCTCCAAAAGATTCTTAAAGATACCCGACATATAGAAAACCAACAAGACCACAATAAAGGCCAATAAACTGCACCCTAACTGAGAATCCAAGAACCATAGGAAGAACCTAGTGTTCACAACCCCTAAGAAGGTGGATAACATGGCAGGAACTCCCAAACACCTCTCAGTCCTATCTCTTAACATTAACGGACTGAACTCTCCAATTAAGCGACACAGACTGTATAGTTGGATTAAAAAACAAGACCCTTCTATCTGCTGTCTGCAGGAGTCACATCTTGCCCGTAAAAACAAACACATTTTCAAGGTTAAGGCTGGAGCAAAATCTACGAAAGAAACGGCCCCCATAAACAGGCGGGAGTTGCAATCCTAATATCAGATAAAATAGACTTCAAATTAAAATTCAAGAGAAGAGATAAAGAAGGTCGCTACATACTAATTAAGGGATCTCTCCTTCAGGAGGATATTACAATTCTAAATATCTATTCGCCAAACAATGGAGCACCCACATTTATCCAAGAAACACTATTTTCCCTCTAATCCCACATAGATCCAAAAACGTTAATTGTTGGGGATTTTAATACACAATTCTCCCACTAGATAGATCAACTCGGCAAAAACTCAAAAGACAAACCACAGATCTAATCAGCTGCATAGATCAACTAGATTTAACAGATATCTACCGAATATTTCACCCACCAGCATCAGAATACACGATTTTCTCAGCAGCACATGGAACGTTTTCTAAAATAGACCACATTTTAGGCCACAAAACAAACTTGTCCAAATTCAGAAACATTGAAGTTATACCTTGCATTCTCTCTGACCACAAGTGAATAAAATTAGAACTCAACACCAAAAGTCACCAAAGAAAATCCGGTAACACATGGAGGCTGAACAACACACTGCTGAATCACGATTGGGTCATGGAAGAGATTAGAAACGAAATTCAAATGTTCATGCTATTCAACAAAAATGAACACACAAATTACCAGCTCCTCTGGGACACAACAAAGGCAGTACTCAGAGGCAAGTTTATACCTCTGAGATCCTACATCAAATAATTGGAGAGATCTGAAACCAACAATTTAATGAGTCATATGAACCTCCTTGAAAAAAGCAGCAAGATTAACCACAATCCAGTAGTCATAAAGAAATAATTATAATTAAATCAGAATTAAATGAATTAGATTCCAAAAAAACTGTAGAAAGAATCAACAAAACAAAGAGTTGGTTCTTTGAAAAAATTAACAAAATTGATAGATCCTTAGCAAATCTTATCAGAAAAAGAAGAGAACACTCTCAAATAAATAAACTCAGAGATGAGAATGGAAACATCACCACGGAAACAACCAAGATTCAGAACATTATAAGGGAATACTTCTCAAAACATTATGCTAATAAGTGTGAGAACTTGACAGAAATGAACCTTTTCCTAGCAAATATTGACATGCCAAAACTAAACCAAGATGAGTTAAACCAGCTTAACAGGCCCATATCAAGTATTGAAGTAGGAACAACAATAAGAGACCTCCCAGCTAAGAAAATTCCAGGACTCAATGGTTTTACAGCGGAATTCTACAAGGCATTAAAAGCAGAGTTCACACCAATACTCCTCCAACTCTTCAATGAAATTGAAAAAGAACGTTCATTACCGAACACATTCAATGAACCATCATAACCCTCATACCAAAATCAGTCAGGGACTCATCAATGAAAGAGAACTATGGACCCATTTCTTTGATGAACATTGATGCAAAACTTCTCAGGAAAATTTTGGCCAATCGACTTCAACAATTCATCCAAAAAATCATACACCATTATCAATCAGGTTTCATTTCATGGATGCAAAGATGGTTCAACATACACAAATCAATTAATATTATTCATCACATCAACAGGAGCAAGGATAAGAACCACATGGTTATCTCAATAGATGTAGAAAATGCATTCGACAAGATCCAACACCCTTTTATGATGAAGATTTGGAAAAATTAGGAATCCATGGAACATTCCTCAATATAATAAAGGCTGTATTCGACAAATCTACAGCCAGCATTATACTTAATTGTGAAAAACTAAAGCCATTTCCTCTTAACTCAGGAACAAGACAAGGATGTCCACTCTCTCCACTTCTCTTATATCTAGTATTAGAATGCCTAGCTACAGCAATAAGACAAGATAAAGGGGATCCAAATAAGGAAAGAAGAAATAAAACTCTCCCTCTTTACAGATGACATGTTCTTATAATTAAAGAATGGTGTAGACTCCACTCCCAAATTACTCAAGCTGATTCAAAACGTTGGCAAAGTAGCAGGGTATAAAATTAACCCCCCAAAATCAATGGCTTTTCTGTATGCCAACAATGAGAAAAGTTTGGCTGAAATTAGGAAAGTAACTCCATTTGTAATAGCCCCTCAAAAATAAAATACCTAGGAATTAACAACCAAAGAAGTTAAGGACCTCTATGATGAAAACTTTAAAATCTTGAAAAAGTAAATCCAAACAGAACTTAGAAAATGGCAAAACCTCCCATGCTCCTGGACTAGAAAGATTAACATCGTGAAAATGGCAGTAATTCCCAAGGCTATCTACAAATTCATTGCAATACCTATCAAAATTTCAAACTCATTCTTTAAAGAAATAGAAGAGGAAATCCAAAAATTCATATGGAACAATAAAAGACCCCAATAGCAAAAACGCTCCTCAATGGAAAGAACACTGCTGGTGGAATACCAATACCAAATTTCAAACTGTACTATAAAGCCATATTAATCAAAACAGCTTGGTACTGGCACAAGAACAAACCTCAGGACCAATGGAATAGAATTGAAAACCCCGAAATGAACCTACAGACCTATAGCCAACTAATCTTTGATAAGGGAGCTAAAATAAAAGAATGGAAGAAGACAGCTTCGTCAGTAATTTATGCTGGCAAAATTGGTTAACTACTTGTAGAAAACTAAATCTAGATCCTTATATATCACCCTGGACCAGAATCAACTCCAAATTGATCAAAGAACTCGGAGACAAAACAGACATTCTGAAAACATTACAGGATGGAATAGGAGAAACCCTAGGCCTCCATGGCTCAGGCCGAAATTTTTTAGTACAGACCCGAAAACACAACAAATCAAAGAAAGGTTGGACAAATGGGATTGCGTGAAGTTGCAGATCTTCTGCATGACAAAGGACATAGCTAGCAAGATCAATAGAAAGCCCACAGATTGGGAGATGATCTTCACTAGCCATACAATGGATAACGGTCTCATATCTAAAATATACTTGGAACTCAATAAATTAAATCCCCCAAAAACAAATCCTCAAAGAACCAACTGCCCAATAAATAAGTGGGCGAAAGACTTAAAGAGAAACTTCTCTGAAGAAGAAAGAAGGATGGCCAATAGACACATGAAGAAATGCTCAACCTCCCTAGCCATAAAAGAAATGCAAATTGAAACAACATTGAGATACCACATCACCCCAGTTAGAATGGCTATAATTAAGAACTCTATTAACAACAGATGCTGGACGGGATGTGGACAAAGGGAACCTTACTTCATTGTTGGTGGGAGTGTAAACTTGTTCAACCACTTTGAAAAGCAGTATGGAGGTTCTTCAAAAGACTTCACATAGATCTGCCCTATGACCCAGCAATCATACTTTTGGGCATTTATCCAAATGTTTACAAACAAGACCACACTAAAGGTACCAGCACATCTATGTTTATTGCAGCATTATTTACCATAGCTAACATATGGAACCAACCCAGATGCCCCTTAGTAGATGAATAGATCAAGAAAACATGGTATATATACACAATGGAATTCAATGCCTCCATCAGAAAGAATGACATTTCCCCATTTGTTAGGAAATGGAAAGGCTTGGAAAAAATTATAGGAAGTGAAGCACGCCAAGCCCAAAGTAACATAGGTCCCATGGTTTCCCTTATTTGCAATATCTAGTATATGTATGAGTCAAGCAGGAAAGGTCAGATAATATGATGTTATGAAAATGAACCCTTAGATATGCATTTAAATGTTTTTTTTTTCTTTCATGCATATTTGATTCTAACTCATGTATGAGAATATTTCTTTGTATCTTTGTATGTCCCTCCCCCATGGTATAACCCTTGCTTTCACTATATTTGATGTCCGTTTAATTTGTGGAGGAGATGGGGAAAAACATGTCTTTTAAGGATACAGGTGGACCTGATGCAACTATGAGAAGTACAAGTTGTTATGTCAAAAACAAACATTACAACTTTGGTGCGGGGGGGGGAAGTGGGGGGCGGGGAGAGGCTGGGAAGTGATGTGAAAGGTAACCAAAGAGGAGGCTGCAGTGCTTGATAAGAAATGTACTCATTATCTTGCCAATGTGGTTGTAACCCCTCTGTACAGTATGTTCACAATAAATAAATAAATAAATAAATAAATAAATAAATAAATAAATAAATAAATAAATAAATAAATAAATAAATATGAGAAGAAAAAAAAGAGAGAAGAAAATCCTCAAAAGGAGCCTAGAAAACACTCAGAATCAAATGAAATTCAAGTACATTAGCCTGGATGATTATGAGGCAAATTAGTGGACCATAGACCGACAGAAGCACAAGACAGAAATACTGCCATCCTTGCTAACCACAAATGAGGCCAACCAGATATCCTGATGCTGCATTAAGAAATGTGGACCTAAAAAATGAGCTGGACCTGAAATAAGAATGTATTAGGCTGAAGTACATGTCGATTATAAGCTTTGAAAATTGTCTAAAGAAATTCAAAGCAATAGAGAGAGAAGGAAAGAGTAGTTAGCAGAGAAGACAGGAAATGCTGTCATAGATGAGGCCAAGAAAAGTGAACAGGAAACTATCAGGCTCAAGAAATAGATTATTACTCTTCAGAAAGAGTTAAAGGTCCACATGCTCTGATTGAGAATGCTGGGGAAAGGGAAAGGACATTAGGAAAAAAATAGAAGGGCTAAAAAAAAAACATTTGAAATATCTGTCACAAAATACACTGAAGTGGAAAACTAGAAAGAGAAACTACTAGAGTAAAAGCCCCGAAAGCCTGCTGAGATCTTCACCATAAATGTAATGCAGAATCATCATGTCCCAATGGAACTGGTGGAGGTGGGAAAAAATACCTTGCAATAGCACCTTTGTGATCTTAAGGGAGGAGCTGAAGAGCAAGCAAAGGTGTTGTGAGAAGGAGCAGCATTTGGCCACTCAAAGGAACTCCCCTGTGACCCTGCCAAAACAGTTATGGTTTAAGGAGCACATTGAGAAGAAGAGTGGGATTTTGAAAGCCAGTGTGAGAGAAAAGAAGGAGAATAAAGGGGAAGAGGTCTCCGAGGTTCAGAGTACTGTACAAGAGTTAAAGAAATTAGAGACCTTAAGATACAGGGAAACATCTGAGCTGATCAGGTGGCTTGGGAGATCACTCTAAAACCAGTGGGATCTCTAGAGCTACTAGTCATTAAAATTAAAGGAAGAAGCAAAATCAGTTGTAATAAGTGTGCAAATGTTGACACTGACCTTCAGAAAAAGGCATACAGGCTCAAGCTTTGTGTCAGTTTACGTGTAAATATTTGCACCCTGGTAAATTGCCCGAGGCCACTACCTAAAACTGTTCTGAAAACCAGTGGGGCCTTAGCGTGACAATACATTGTAAGGTGTGTAGGTAATTTCCAACAGGTAAATGCTAAAAAGCTAGAACCTATGGAAAGAATTCATATGTGAGGAAGCTGGTGAGTTTGGGAAAGTGGACTTCACAGACGTAAAGCCTGGAAAATATGGGTATTGGTATCTATTAGTAATAGCGGACACTTTTTCAGGCTGAGCTGAGCCATGTAATAAGTCCTTGATTTGGCTTACCCTTAGCTGTGGGGTCCAAAGATGGCGCTGCATTCATGGTCCAAGTTCTCAATTATTAACTAACACTCTAGGAATAAATGGGAAGTTACAATCCATTTATACAACTCAGAGTTCAAGGCATTAGAAAGAATGACTATGCCCTCAAAGGAAACTAACTAAATTAAATACAGAGACTGTCCCTGGCTACATGAGCCTCGTCCACTTTGCTTATCTTCGAGCAAGATGTAGCCCTTATGTTAAAGGATTTAATCCCTATGAAATATTTTAGGGTAGACCACCCTCTTTGGTTCCTAAATTTTGGAAGGCTATGTTAACAGAAGTGTCTAACTACAATCTGCAGGCTTTACAACATATTCTTTTATGGACCTATCCTTTGGTAACCAAGGCCCACCAGCCACATAAGAAAAACTCCACCTGAAGGGGAGGGGGCAAGATGGCAATGGAACAGCAGGAAAACACCACAGATCTCCCCAACGAAATACAGAGATTGGATTTCAGTGCTCTGTTTCTGCAAGTGACCCACAAAAACAGGCGAATACTCAGAGAGATACAGAAAGTGAAAAAAGAAAAGGGAAAAACCTATACAGACAGTAAAGTGGGAAGAATCTTCCCCCCCCACTTGTTGTTGATAGGGCTCCCCGTTGAGCAGCTTAAGTGGTGGAACTTTGTGCCAGGTTGCTTAAGTGGCCTGGCTCTGGACCCTAGGAGGACCACTCACCCACAAGCATCCCAAGGATCACAGAAGACTCTCAAGTTCCAGTGCCAACCCAGAGAATACAAACTGAAATCTCAGAAGACAGAATCGGCATGAAGATTCCCCTCAACCTCCCTAGCATGGCACCTCTGCCTGGCTGATGCAAGAAGCCCAACCCAGTCAGGAGCAGCAGCAGCTGTCAGCAGTGGTGAACGACCCTAGACTTGCAGTGTGGCACCTCTGTCCTTCTGGTGTAAACAGCCTAGTCTAACCTGGAACAGCAGCAGCAGCTGGCAGTAGTGGCAAAACACCTAGACTCTGTGCACAATGCCTCTTGGCACTAGCCCAAAGGAACAGCCCAGACCAGCCCGGGGTGGCAGTGATAAATGGGGCAGGGACAGCTGCAGTGGACAACTCCAGACCCATGCCAGTTTGTGCCTCTCCATACTGGCCCACATAAGCAGACTAGCCCAGCCTGAGGCAACAGCACTGGTTAACCCCCTGACTCATGGTAGGGTGGAGCGCCTCTCCAAACCGGCTTGCATAAGCATCCCAGCCCAGCCCATGGTGGCAAAAGTGGTGAACAACCCCAGACATGACGCAGGGTGTGGTGCTGAACAACCCCAGAAAAGCCTCATGAAATTTCCTACCTGGTCTGGCTTTGAACCTTAATACACAAATCTGAGCCTCCTGAGTAGTTACAATTACAGTCATTCACACCAGCAGGGTCTAACTCTTGCCAACCCCTTCACTTTTTCTAAAATAGATCATTTCTTAGTTCATACAAGGAATTTAAGCAAATAGAAGAAGATCGACATAATACCCTTTATTCTATCTGATCATAGTGGAATCAAACTAATTCTCAATAACAAGACATAAAATAGAAAAAACTTAAACACATGGAAATTAAACTGCACTATGTTGAACAATACTTGCGTCACAAAAGAAGTTAAAGAAGAAATTAAAAAGTTCTTACAATTCACTGAAAATTAAGAAACATCACAAAGAAACCTATGAGACCCAGCAAAAGCAGTCCTGAGGGACAAATGTATTGCTCTCAGTGCACATATCAAGAAAACAGAGACCAATTTTATGATACAACTAAAACTGCTACAGAACGAAGAAAAAAATTGAACCTCAAGTTGCTAGACAGAAAGAGATAACCAAAATAAGAGCTGAAATTAATGAGATAGAGATTGAGAAAATTATAAATAAAATTAATAAAACAAAAAACTGTTTCTAAGAAAAAATCAATAAAACTGACAGACCACTGGCAAGAGTAACTAACAAAATAAGAGAGGAGACCCAAATCGATATTATCAGAGATATCACAGGAAAAATTGCAACAAATATCCAAGACAATCATAAGGAAATAATTCCAGACTCTACTCACAAAGGAAGGAAAACCTAGCAGAGGTGGATGAATTTCTACAGAAATACAAATTGCTATCCCCCCTTTCCTTTTTGGCCCTGCTTCACCACCATGTATGGTGGGGGCAGCAGTTTGGTAAATAAACTTCTTTTCCTGCCTTCATAGTGTGTGGTATTCTATTCATAGGCTACTGAATGAAACCTAACTATTTAATATTACATTTGATGCTGTGACTCAGATGGTGTGACTCAGTTGGAAATGTTAGAATTTCCTAACCACCTCATTTCTGTGAACTAAACTGCCTTGAGTCACCACGTGAGACTTTTCACCAATACCATTGCTGGCCTTCACATCCACGTCCACACCACTTCTCTTCTCTGGTGAATGAAACTACTCTCTACAGCTCGTTGCTCAATCTCTGTTCACATGTGGCAACATGCCAGAGGAGCTCCTACGGCCTTTTAGCGGAAAGGCTGGTCACCTCTGAATCCGAGGATGCTTGGTTATGGGATATTGGCCATTTCTCTCTAGAGCTCTAGGGGAAGCAGGGACATTGCTTCTGCCTGGTCAGCTCTCCTTCACTCACCAGACTGACTCTCCTACACATTTAACGGGGTGCTACGAGTCATGCCCGAGCCATGAAACCCCTCTAAAATGCCTCCTGCGCTCCCTGGATAGCCAGAGCACCTAATTTTTTTATGCTTTTCTCAGATTTAGACAATTTTTGCCTCTGCAATGTTAAATGGTTAACAGTCTGTTCACTTTCAGGATCTCTTTGCTCTCTGTTAATCCTGTCCAACTTTCTATATCTCTCCCTTTCTTTTCTACAACTATTTGTATTGTGCCATGAAGCGTGCGACATGGGCTGGGTCCAGGGGACCCATTCTAGTTTCCCTCTAAAAGGCTAGCCAAACTAGGGTTGATTTTTTTGTTCAGGCTTTCTTTGCATTTTTTTAGAAATTTGTCATCTTGAGTTCGCCATCTTGGACAAATGGTGGGTGAAGGATTTGGCCCACTCCAATCCTTACCCTTCCACCAAGCTTTCTTCTCCTCCATCCATCTGTTCAAATGTGCCTTGCTAACAAGTTGCTCTTTTCACATACTCTGGTAACTGAGGCCCAACCATCTGATGTGCTTTGTTAGCAAATATGTCTAAACATTATTGTCTAAAATTTTAGGATTTGAGTTTTGCCTTTTTGTTTTGTGTTGTTTAGGCTAGTACTGACTACGTGATTCTAAAATATTGGGCACATCTGTGTTAAGATTCTCCCATCTAACAAGTTTTGTCATTGCATAATATTTGGTCAATTCTTGATAAGGACCAGGTAAGCTCTACTTATTCTATTTGATTTCCTTGTTTCTTTAATTGGAAATAACAAAGGGTTTCCGTGACAAAAGTTGCAATTCAAATCCAACCCGAGCTGAAAAATCCCTAAGATTCCATCTCCCAACTAACCTGCAAAGAGCCAGGCTGGAAGCTTGGCTCGAGCCTCTTATCTCCAACCAGAAAACACTGCAAGAGTTTCTATAACTCAAAGTGGTAGAGTGCTGGACTTGAGCAGAAGTGCTCAGGGACAGTGCCCTGGAATTGAGTTCAAACCTCCTTGAATACCAACTGGGACAAACCATGCCACCAACGACATTTAGGATTTGGCACGAAGGAATCAAGGATTTGATTGGACATGAAAAACAGTGGGGGATACATAAAGCAGCATGGTCCTAATAATGAGCAGGGCCCACTAATCAATGTTGCCCCATGATCTGGCCCACTGGAGTGCATGGGGCATGCCACACAAGTGAGCAGGGCATGCTGCTGGAGGGGGTAGGATGTCATCCTCACATGATGAGCTGTGAAGAATTGATTGGGGAACAGGCAGTTTGTGAAGTGATGGCTGAAAACTGTTAGGTAGGATACCCACTGGAGTGATGGAGGGGTTTAACCTATATATAGGCTGCATGGTCAGAGCAATGGAATTGGAGAAAATCAGGGGAAGACCTGCAATGAAGGAAATGCTGAGACAGCAGGAGGGGAAAGACCTGGGAGAAGAGGAATTTGAGGGCGAACAGGAGGGGAAGGAAGCCAATTGGCCACAAGGCCAGAGAAATATAGTGGAGAGGCCTAAAGAGAAGAAGGAAGTGATGGAAGGGAAAAAGGGAAATGAAGGAAAGGTCTATAAAGAAGGAAGGAATAAGTGAAAAGGAAAAAGCCTTACCTATTGAAGTTTGGATCATGGAGATGGTAATTTGGGGGATGGTGTTTTGCAAACCAATTAACTATGCCTATTGGACATCTGAGGTTTGGTGGTTGGGGCTGGGCTGTCACTGAGTGTACGGCACAGGATAAGGTAAATGCAGGCCCAGATCTAGTGTAAATAAAATTATCTTCAATGTGCCTCATTGGTTTGCCTTGTGTTTCATGCATTATAAGTGTACAATTTCACATGTTAATAGTCTCAAAGGCCACGATTTTTGTAAAATGTTATGAGGTCAAAATAGGTTTGAAAAACCCAATGGAACAATGATATCACAATGGCAATATGATGTCACAATATTGAGTGATAATAATATTTTGATGTTATACTTAGTTGGTGATGCCATAATGGTGATGAGGTCACAATAGGTTTACGATGTTATAATAAGTAACAATAGTTGTTTTTTTTTTTTTTTTGTGAAAACACTGTACAGAGGGGTTACAATTACATGTGCAAGATAATGTGTATATTTCTTATCAAGAATCATAGCTTCCTTCTTTGTTTCCTCTTCACATCCCTTCCCATACTTACCTGGCAGGGGAAATACCATGATCACACAATAGGTTTATGATGTCAGTTATGATGTCCGTTCCGCCCAGGAGAAAATCATCCCACCCAGGCAGATAAAACTTTGCCCACATAGAAGTGACTTTCTTCACCAGGTAAACACAGCCAGAGACTACCCCTCCCGACAACAGCCTAGACAAACAATTGAAATTCAGAAAACATAAACCCCAAGAAAAGCTCCAAGCTGGGCTCTGTGAGTGTCTCAGGATTTAACCCCTCAGGGAAAAGCTACTGTTTCCTGAAAGACCTCAACCCTAAACAGAACCTAGCCTCATCACAACATCTCCAAACTAGAGGAAACAGCCATCTTCCTCTTTTGTGATACTCCAAGCAGATCTCCTTCCCACTGAACTAGCCTGGGAGGAAGATCAAAAAACATGCCTAACACAGAGCAGTTTCTGCCGGCCCAAACTGACTTAAGAAACCAATCAAGCCATAAGAAAACCAAATACCACAAGCAGACCCAAGACTCCACCAAGAGACTTGTTATGGACACAGAGGAGATACAGGGTCTTCCCATTCAGCCCCCACCCCCCAAAAAATAAGGAACTCTTTTTTGAAACTTTTCTTAAATTGTTATTTTTTTTAAAATGTTTTCTGTTAAACATTTTTCTCATAATTTTTATTTTTGGTGTGTGTGTGTGTGTTTGTGTGTGTGTGTGTGTATGTGGGTGTGTTTGAACTCTTTTGACATTTTGGGCCTTTTTTCTTGTTTTCATTTTCTCTCTCTTTTTTTTTACATGACTTAATTGTTCTACTCATCCCGATATATACCTGTAGTCAATTATTAGATTTTATCTCCCATTTTGTACATACTTAATCCATAATTTATTACTCAATTCACAACCTCTTAGGCTTAACTTCTTTAAGAGCAGTATCATCTCTTTATGCCTACATAATTATCAAGTAACTAATTTTAATTTTTCTTATTTTTTTGCTTAATATTTCCTTGCTATCCCTCCCTTCTACTCATCCTATCCTTTTCTTCTGTCAATATCATTTATTTAAAAGTACGTAATTTTAAGTGTTTCACTTGTTAAATTTAATTTTTGTTTTTCCAATTTTCTTTTTTTTATTTCTCTCCTGTCATTCTGTCCAATCCATTTCCCTCTCTGAGATTAGGATTTGGTTAAATTTAGTCTCCTTTTACCGCTCCACATCCCTCTAGTCCTATTTGTCCCCACATTTTTCCCTAAATGTAATAATTTCTGGATTACCAAATCCTTTTTTTCTCTTTGTAGCCCATTAATACATAGTTGTTTTATGTTGAATAGATTGTATCTTTTGAATTAGATTGTATCTGCAGCCATTTTGATTGTGCAACCACAGGACTCTGGTTGATGCTTGTCTTAAAATACTGTTCTAGCACAAAATTGGTGTTACTTTCATACCAAATGGGCAGAACAAGCCGAAAAGAACAATAAAAATGGCAAGTCCAGGTATCTCAACTCCCACTCATGTTAAGCAGGTGACAGAATTGTTAATGAATAATCCAGAGGAGTTCCATCAAAACCTGTACAAACGCTACTGGTAAACATGGTGAATGAAATGATTGAAAACTTGCAAAGGACTCAATGTGAGCATGATAGGGAGCAAGAGGAGGCAAACCAAAATGCATAAAGGAATCTTTTAAGCATTAGGAAGCTACTTAAAGATTAATGCAGGAATTACATAAGCAGGTTGAGAAGAGTAAAAGAGAAATAAAGGAGATGCGTGAGCAGGCTGAGCACAGCCATAGAGAATTAGTAGCATTGCGTGAACTTGACTAAACTAATCAAAGAGTAATACAGGAATTATGAGAGCAGGATGAGAATAGACAAAGATCTATAGAGGCATTCAAGGAATCCATAAACAGACAGCTGAAAGAAGTCAGGGAGATCACAAATGGAATGCTGAAAGGAGCAAGACAGGGATATCATAACCAATCAACTAAGTGATTTGAGAAACTGAACACCAAATTAAGGAAGTAAAGAAGTTCATACAAGATATAAAACAAAGCTCCAACAAAGAATTTGAAGCCATCAAAGCCGACCAATTAGAAGGAAAAGAAATAAAAAACAAAGTAGAAAGTCTTGACAGTAGGTTAGACCATGCAGAAGATTGAATCTCGGGGATTGATTACAGCCTAGATATTATAGAGAAAGAACATACAACCTTCCAAATCAAGTCCAAAATATATGATAGATCAATTCAACATTTGGAAGACACCATCAGAAGGCATAATCTGAGGATAATGGGTGTAGAGGAGCACCTAGAGACAGAAGTTAATGTTCTAGAAAATTTATTTAACAGAATTCTAGCAGAGAACTTCCGAAATATACAAAAAGATAGGCCTATTCAGATACAAGAAGCTTATGGAACCCCAAATAGACCAGATCAAAACAGGACATCCCACTGTCACTTTATAATCCGCACAGGATCAATTCAGACCAAGGAATGGAGCCTTAAAGATCTCAAGGAGAAAAGAACAATCACCTATAAACAGAAACCAATTAGAATCATCCCAGATTTCTCAGCACAGCCGATTAAAGCAAGAAGAGCCTGAAATGGTGTATGGCATGTGATAAGACAAACAACTATCAACCAAGAATACTGTACCCAGCTAAACTCTCCTTCATAACTGGAGGTCAAAGAAAAACCTCCCATAGCAAAGAAAAATTGAAACAATATATCTCCACCAAACAAGCCCTACAAAAGACAAAAGTGTCCTACACATAGGAAACCAACAAGTCCACAGTAAAAGCCAAGAAACAGCATTTAAGGGAATAAAAGTAGAACTCAACACTAAAAGCCAACAAAGAAAGTCCTGTACAACATGGAGGCTGAACAACACACTGTTGAATCACCCATGAGTCATGGAAGAGTTTAGAAAGGAAATGCAAATGTTCATGATATTAAAAAAAAATGACCACCAAATTACCAGCTCCTTTGGGACACTGCAAAGGCAGTACTCACAGGCAAGTTTATAGCTTAGCGGTCGTACAACAACAAATTGGAGAGATCTGAAACTAACAATTTAATAAGATATCTGAACCTCCTTGAAAAAGAGCAGCAAGATAAACCCCAATCTAGTAGATGGAAAGAAATAATTAAAATTAAATAAGAATTAAATGAATTGGAAACCAAAAACATCATAGAAAGAATCAACAAAACAAAGAGTTGTTACTTCAAAAACATTACCAAAATTGACAGACCTTTAAGCAAATCTTATCAGAAAAAGAAAAGAACTCAACCAAATTTAAAAAAGAAATCAACTCAGAGATGCGAATGGAAACATCATCACAAAAACAACCAAGATTCAAAAAAATTATAAGGGAATAATTTCAAACCATTATGGGAATAACTTTGAGAACCTGGCAGAAATGCTTTTCCTAGCAAATCTTAACATGCCGAAACAAACAAGATGAGTTAAATCAACTTAACATGCCCATATCAAGCATAGAAATAAAAACAGCAATTTGTCCTCCCATCTAAGAAAATCCCAGGACCAGATGGATTCACAGCGGAAATATATAAGGCCTTCAAAGTAGAGCTCACACCAATACTCCTCCAACTCTTCAATGAAATTGAAAGAGAAAGTTCATTACAGAATTCATTCTATGATTCCATCAGAACCCTTATTTCAAAACCAGGCAGGGACTCATCAAAGAAAGAAAACTGTAGACCCATTTCTTTGATGAACATTCATGCAAAACTCCTCAACAAAATTTGGGCCAATCGATGTCAACAATTCATCCAAAAAATCATACACAATGATCAAACAGGATTCATTTCAGGGATGCAAAGCTGGTTCAATATATGCAAATCAATTAATAAAATTCATCACATAAACAAGAGCAAGGAAAAGAACCACATGGTTATCTCAATAGATTCAGAAAAAGCACTGACAAAATCCTACATCCTTTTGTGATGAAAGCTCTGTAAAACCTATGAATCCAGTCAACATTCCTCAATACAATAAAGGCTGTATATGACAAACCTACAGCCAGCATTATAGTTAATGGTGAAAAACTAAAGCCATTTCCTCTGAACTCAGGAACGAGACAAGGATATCCACTCTCTCCACTTCTCTTCAATTTAGTAATATAATGCCTAGCTACAGGAAAAGACAAGATGCAAACGTAAAAGGGCTCCAAATAGGGAAAGATGATGTAAAACTCTCCCTATATGCAGATGACATGATGTTGTACTTAAATAATCCCACGGACTCCACTCTGAAATTATTCATGCTGATTCAAAACGTTGGCAAAGTAGCAGGGGAAAAATTAACTATCAAAAATCAATGGCTCTTCTGTGTGCCAACAATGAGAAAAGCATGGCTACAATCAGGAAAGCAACTCAATTCATAATAACCAATAAAAAATAAAATACCTAGGTATTTTATGAGAGGATCTTTATGATGCAAACTTTAAAAACCTGAAAAAGGAAATAAAAATGGAACTTAGAAAGTGGAAAAACCTCCGATGCTCCTGGATTGGCAGAATCAACATCGTGAAAATGGCAATACTTCCCTAGGCTATCTACAAATTCAATGTGATGCTTATCAATATTCCAAACTCATTCTTCAAGAAAATAGAATAGGCAATCCAAAAAATTATGGAACAATAAAAGACTGTGAATAGCATAAAAGATCATTAACAGAAGGAAAAGTGGTGGAGGAATATCAATTCAAAATTTCAAACTCTACTACAAAGCCATAGTAATCAAAAGAGCTAGGTAATGGCACAAGAACAGACCTCAGGACCAGTGGAATAGAATTGAAAACCCAGAAATGAAGCCACAGACCTATAGCCACATAGTCTTCGATAAGGGAGCTAAAAAATAGAATGGAAGAAAGCCTCGTCTTTAAATGGTGCTGACAAAATTGGTTAATCACTCGTAGAAAACTAAAGGAAGATCCATATATATCACCCTTCACAAGAATCAACTCCAAATGAATGAAAGACCTCAGAGTCAAAGCAGACACCCTGAAAACATTGCAGGATAAACTAGGAGATTATTTATGTGTCGTTGGTACAAGCTGAAATTTTTTAATAGAGACCCAGATGCACAACAGATCAAAGAAAGGTTGGACAAATGGAATTGCATGAAATTGCAGAGCTTCTGCATGGCAACGGTCAGAGCTAGCAAGATCAATTGAAAGGCCAGGGATTGGGAGAAGATCTTCACTAGCCATACAATGGATAACGGTCTCATATCTAAAATATACCTGGAACTCAAAAAATTAAATCCCCCAACAACAAATCCTCACAGAAACAACTCCCCAATAAATAAGTGGGCTAAAGACTAAAGAGAAACTTCTCTGAAGAGGAAAGAAGGATAGCCAATAGATACATGAATAAATGCTCGACCTACCGAGCTATAAAAGCAATGCAAATCTAAACTATACTGAGATACCACCTTACCCCACTTAGAATGGCTATAATGAAGAACTGTAATAACAACAGAAGCTGGACAGGATGTTGTTGGGACAGTAATCTTGTTCAACCATTTGGAAAGTAATATGGAGGTTCCTCAAAAGACTAAATATAGAGCTCCCCTATGACACAGCAATCCCACTTTTGGGCATTTACCAAATGATCACAAACAAGCCAATACTAAAGCTACCAGCACCACTATGTTTACTGCAGTATTATTTACCATACCGAAGATATGGAACCAACCCAGATGCCCCTCAGGAGATGAATGGATTGATTAAAATGTAGCAACAATGCTTGATAAGAAATGTACTCGTTACTTTCCCCATGTCAATGTAACTCCTCTGTACGGTATTTTACAATAAAAAATTAAAAAATGTGGTATATATATATATATATATATATATATATATATATATATATATATATATGTACATATATACGCACACACACACACACACACACACACACACACACACACACACACATTGGAATACTATGCCTCCATCAGAAAAAATGGCTTTGCCCCATTTGTTAGGAAATGGAAAGCCTTGGAAAATATTATGTTAAGTAAATTAATCCAGGCCCAAAGAAACATAGCTACCATGGTTTTCCTTATTTTCAATAACTAGTATATGTCATTGATAAACACAAACTCTCAGACAAGTTGATGTTAGGTGAAATGAACACCAGGATAAGGACTCAAATGGTTTTTCTTTCTTGCTGTTGTTTCTAGCATATTTAAAAGATGATTTCTTTGTTGCTTTTTATGTCCCTCCCCCACGGTATAACCTCTATTTTCACTATATTTGATGTTGGTATAATTTGGGGAGGGGAAAGAAAAAACTAATTGGGATACATGTGAACCAATTGCAACAATGACACGTACAAGACATTATGTCGAAAATCGAACTTTACAACTTTGGCGCAGGGGGCAGTGAGGGGGCAGAAAGGGAGATGGGATGGGATGGGAAGGGGAAACAAGGGAGGAGGCAACAATGCTTGATAAGAAATGAACTCATTAGTTTGTTCATGTAATTTTAAACCCTCTGTATATATTTTCACAATAAAAATCATGAAATAATAAAGTAAAAATCCATGCCATTTTTTTTGCCTGTTGTGGGGCTTGAACACTGGGCCTGGGCACTGTCCCTGAGCCCTTCAGCTCAAGGATAACACTGTACCACTTGAGCAACAGTGCCGTTTCTAGTTTTCAAGAGATATATTGGCGATAAGAGTCTCACAGACTTTTCTGCCCATGCTGGCTTTGAACCACTATCCTCAGATCTCAGACTTTTGGGTAGCTAGGATTTCAGGCATGAGCCACCAAAGCCCAGATTCAAGACAAGTTTAAAAAAACAAGCTTATTGAAACTTCTGGATTTTTCTAATAAACAATGTTATTTGTTCAGCATTAATTTATAACTATGAGTAATTTTTAAATGTAACTAGGAATTTTTAATAGAATCAAATATGTTTTACTATTACTCAGTATCTCACAAAAACCCACTGCAATTGACTTTCTCCAAAGGCAATTATTACATACTATATTACTCATTATTATTATTTCACTTTATATTACATATAGTGTGAAGTGAAAATAGTTTGGACCATTTCGTATAAATTAGGAGATGCTACATTAGCACCATAAATTCACAACGGTTATTTTAAATGAAGGAAAGAAGATTTTTGAGTTAAAATGCAATATAAATGTACAATGTGTCCCAATTGAATAAAGAATTCTGAGATCATACAGACAAAAATATTTTCTTTCCAGTAAAGACTTTGAAGTAATACCATTGGAAATAGTGAGGCAAGAGGAGGAAGAATTAAAATCATGTCAAATAATGTCTGTTATTCTGCTATCCCCTCCACTATGAAGACGTGCCCATTCCCAGTTGTCACAAAATTTCTCTCTTAGAATCTATTTGGAATAATTCTAAATCACTGACTATTTTTGTAATTTCTGTTATATGAAATAAAATATTGACACAAAACAATTGAAATAAAATGCACATATATATTGAAGTCACCACAACTGGAAAAACAACCAAGAAAGTAGAAGTACCCCAGGAACAAAAACATGTTGTGCCCAGTTTTTTTAATCACAAAAACCTCAAATATATGTTAACTTGGAGTAGAGCCATAAAGATAACTGTGTCTCAGAAATATGGTTGCATTAATTTGTAATTAAATTCATCTAGATGAACCTAATGTAGCAAATCTCTTGAATGGATCAAATTGTTTAAAACGAATGTGACTGTATGTGGAGTGAGATCTGCAAGTATTTAAAAGAATAAAATAACAAAATCATAACATACTTAACAAATTCTGAAAAGCAATGAATAAGTCCAATATTATCCATATTGAGAACTAATTCCTACTGATTTAACACGAAAAATTATGCAAATAATAGAATCTGAGCAGTGTACTTGAGTGTATATAACTTTAAAATACTCCAAATTACACTTTGTAGAAGACTGAATGTGGGTAATCTAAAGGAGAATATCAACACATGATATAAATGAAATTAAAAGTCTCATGAAAAGAGAGAAGTATTTTCTGGAAAATAATAGCTTAACAAATGGTGGTCAAAATCTTTCTAGTACTGACAAAATTGCATGCTTATTTATTTAGATCCAAAAAAGACCCCAGTTACTCAAGCTGATTTGAAACTTTGGCAAAGTAGCAGGATACATCTGTAACATTATTATGGATGTTGACTCTGTCATGGAATTCATTTCCTCTTTGATCTGACAAATGAATAAATGAAAGAACATAACTTCTCCAACTAAATATCAAGACCTAATTAAACATATCACCAGAAAAGTCATTATGTAAGCCGTATTGCAACTGGGGTAAAAGAAAAATCAGTCATAGTGATTCTGTATTTATTGTAAATGTTCATGTTTTTTCATAAATTATTTCCTTTAGTTTGCATTTTTCAAACATTATGTTACATGATGTGTATCTTGGTAACTAATTTTGGAGACCTCCTTAAGTTTTGTTCTGAGTATAATGTCTCTCTTCTGTTCCTAACCCATGAAATGATGTTGATTCCAAAAGCATTCTAATAACCACTGTTTATAATACAGAAAATCTCATAAGCATTTTTTCCAAGCCTTTCCATTTCCTAACAAATGGGGAAATGTCATTCTTTCTGATGGAGGCATAGAATTCCATTGTGTATAAATACCACATTTTCTTGATCCATTCATCTACTGAGGGGCATCTGGGTTGGTTCCATATCTTAGCTATGGTAAATAATGCTGCAATAAACATAGTTGTGCTGGTAGCTTTAGTGTGGTCTTGTTTGTAAACATTTGGGTAAATGCCCAAAAGTGGGATTGCTGGATCATAGGGGATATCTATGTGAAGTCTTTTGAAGAACCTCCATACTGCTTTCCAAAGTGGTTGAACAAGTTTACATTCCCACCAACAATGAAGTAAGGTTCCTTTCTGTCCACATCCCCTCCAGCATCTGTTGTTGTTAGAGTTCTTGATTTTTGCTGTTCTAACTGGAGTGAGGTGATATCTCAATAAGCATGACACCAGTAAGCATTGATTAACATTTTGAAACCAGGATCTCACGACCTATGAAGACTATCTTCATGAGTTGCATTGTACCTAGATTCCACAGCCTAAATTTAGCCACTGCTAAAAAATGTTTATATCTTTATTCGTCACCCATCAGAGATAAATCTGAGTATAAAGCCTAAGGAAAATGATAAAGTAAGATTTTAGATTTTCTGGATATAAAGTAAACAAAATGCAGCATAGAGTAACTAACTGGTTTAAAGTCAACCTATTTGACCAAAACAGTCTAAGCATTACCTTACAATGTGTATTATTCTCATGAAGGGAATGGGGAATATGGGAAGAGGGCTAACAAAGCACTGTCTTCAAATATATAAAATTTGGATTTATCTCTATATATTGCTATAAACATTTCTGGTAAAAAAACTGTTTGAATAATTGATTTATAATATATCTTAGTTTCATATACCAAATTACATTCAGAAAATGGGATATAACAATTAACTAAAGAAAGTCCTGGCAGAAAAAAATGGCACCTCTTTACTATGTGACACCCAATTCTGAGGTGTTTCATTATGCCTCCATTTAATGAATGTGATTGTTTAAATGTTTCATAAAGTACTAATTAAAATTGATCAGTGTATTATAATCTAATTGTTTCCAATTTTATGCGAGAATCATTCATGAATTTCCCATTCAATCATAACATACATCACATTTCATTGGTATTCATATGGATAAAAATGAATTTCTTAGGATCTCCTGCCATTTGGAGGTGGCAGGACCAGGATACAAACTGTGGGCTCCAGCTCCCAGCACTTCAACCCGAGGATAGGGAACTCACTGGGCCGTTCAAGAACATCAGCAAGACCAATGATTATGCAGGCACCAGTGGCTCTCAGAAGTCCTCCTTGATACTTACAAGGTTGTGATAGGAGGATCATGATCAAAGTAACCGAAGGCAGAAAAGTCCTTGAGAGCCCTGTCCAACTTCAAAGTAACAAAGCCAGAAGTATAGCCATATGACTCCAGTGCTAGAAGGCTAGCCTTAAGTAAAGCAGCTCAAGGACTGTGCCCAGATCTTGAGTTCAAGGTCCAGGAGTGTTAACAAACAGATATACACAACAATCTGTGCAGCCAACTGCCTAAAGCAGGTCACCCTCAGCAGCCTTTATTTACATTTTATTATGAGGCCAATGCAGGAACAGTCACAAACCAGGAGGGGAAGAGAAGATCAGGTTTCTTAGAAGTAACCAGTATTCAGAAAATTAAAATTGGAGACATAAAATGGTATTATACTTATGTAAAAACTACCATTAAGAAAAGGACGAGGGGGCTGGGAATGTGGATTAGTGAGACAGTGCCCTGGGTTTGATTCCTCAGTAGCACATTCAAAAAAAAGCCAGAATTGGTCTTGGATGTCAGGAGGAAAGAAGGGAACACTCCCCAGTCATGAGGCCTTCTGCAGTGTGCCAGGACACCAACATGGTCTTCACACAACCACACAGCAGGAAGACTGTCTCCCACTTCTCAGGCAGCCGAGGGCCCCAGAGTCAAGAGAGCAGAGCCAGGTTATAACTCAGGTATTTGGAGTCAGAAAAGAAAGGGCCCTGCCTCTCCTTGGACTGGGGATTTACATTAATGATGTGGAGAATGAAGGAAGGTGAATGTACTGGCAGAGGTAGAAGAAGGGCCTTCAAATCTGACAGATGGAGAGTCAAAAACCCACTCCCTCAGACCAAAGAGCAAGACTCTCTATTGTTAACCTGAAGATAGCCTGAGTTTCCCTTCACCTGAGGGAGAAAGGTTAATTAGTCATTGTTTGAAGAGGCTGAGAAAAGCCTGACCCTGGTGTAACTCTGACAAATGTTTCAAGTTTCCCCTCATTGCTGGCTGCATCTGGAATGAAGTGGTTTTGCAGCTCACTTCCCTGTTGAGTGTGTACATTCTGCCTCCTAATCCTGTAGGCCTTGGTCTCTTTGCCTAGCCTGGCTTTTGAAACTGTTTTCTGCCTTCAAATATTGTTACACTGGAGTTCTTCCTGCTAACAGGACTAGGGCTTGGAAGCTGAGAACTTCATTTGAACCCAGGATTTGTCAATGATGTTTATTTCCTGCTTTTATAACTCAAGAACTCTAAGAAAATTTAGAGTGAAAGCAACTTCTCATTACCAAGGGAGACAGAGGAAGCTCTTGAACATCAGAGTGTCATAGACTTTCCAGCCCTGGCTAGCTTCATCCTGTGATCTTCAGACTTCAGCTTCCTGAGCTAGGGTGATGGGCATGAGCTACTGGTGCTCTCCTAGGTTCAGAACTGTAATAACTTTGGCATTACAAATCAACTGCTTATCACAATGGGCTTGGGCAGCATATTAGGCTTTTCAACATTGGATCTTTCAGAACCGTTGGACACAAGGTGATAATGCTAGAGTCTGAGAGGCTGTGCATATGGATGGACTACACTTGAACCTTGAGCTCTAACTCCAATTCTGGTGTACGTGAACAATCATTTTTCCAGAGTATATTCTAATTAGCAAAAAGGAAAAGGACTTTGCTTAACCCTCACTTTTTTCAGTTTTGTGTCTCAAACTCAAGCATGAGCACTGTCCTTGAGCCCTTCAGCTCAAGGTGAACACTCTACCACTTGACCCACAGGAACACATGTGGTCTTTTTGTGGTTCATTGGAGATAAGAGTCTAACAGGTTTTCCTTGCCTAAGCTGTGTTTGAACTGTGGTCTTCAGATCTCAGCCTCTTGAGAAGCTAAAGTTCCTGTTGTGAGCCACAGGCATCTGGCCTCTTGTTTTTGCCAGACCTGGGGCTTGAACTAAGGACCTGGGTACTGTCTCTGAGCTCCTTTTCCTCAAGTCTAGTGCTCTACCACTTGAGCCACTCCACAGCTTCTGGCTTTTTCTGAGTATGTGGCACTGAGGATTCAAACCTTACCGTTCATGCATGCTGAGCCAGCTCTCTACCACTAAGCCACATTTCTAGCCCCAACCTAACAAATTTATTCTTCAACTTGACTATCGCCAAGAAAAGGCTTGTGAGTATAAATCATCTAAAAAATTCCTATAGGAAGGTTCTAAAGATAAAGAAGACAAAGTTCATACTTGGTAGATACTCTAAACATGTGAAGACTGTGACAAATGCTTCCATTTAATTATGTATCATGTTTCACCACTTAATAAAACATTAATGAAAAAACAGTCAAGGTCTTAAATTATTGTGTATAAATTTATAATAGATATAAAAATGTACTAAATATTATGTGTATAATAATACTAAATACAGCGAACAATAAGTAAATGAAAAGTAAAAAATAAAATACAATATCAGTAATAAAAATTAAAATATATGTAATAAACATATATATTATATAATATATGTAATAAACATACATATGTAAATATATATCATATATTACACATATATAGAAATAATTTTTCCATTGAAGGGCCTTCATTCAGATGCTGGGAACTCTAGCCTGAATTTCTTTTCCTCAAGGACAGTGAGCTTTGACTTCACCCATGGTGCAAAAGAGTTACCTGGATGGTGAGATCAATACCAGCAATGATGGAAATACTGGCCCCAGTTCCAAGACAGTGACTTAACTTTTTTAATAGAAGCAGTTATGTTTATTCAGTTACATAATGAAAATTTAAAAAACACACTGTAGAATTTTGTACATGATTCAGAAACCTTTCTCTTACCCCCCAAATGCTTGTCTGAGCACTACTTTTTTTCATTTTTATTGTAAAAATGTTGTACAGAGGGGTTACATTTAAATGAGCATGGTAATGAGTACATTTCCTATTGAGCATTGTTGAATCCTCCTTTGTTTCCCCCCTACCATTCCTTCCCTCCCATCTCCACAACTACTCCCCCTGCCGAGCTCAGTGACTTAATTTTTATTTTTGGATTTGCATGAGGTTTGAACTCAAGTAGTGGCAAATCTTCACTTTCCCTCACATTGCTACATATTTACCAAGACCCTAAGTTCAAATCCCAGGTTAGGGAAGAAAACTGGTAGAAATTCAAAACAAGGGCTTTATTTCTTTTTAATTTAGTTAAGTAATTAATTAATTCTTTTATTTATTCTTTATTTTGCCAACACGGGGCTTGAACTCAGGTCATGGCAAATCTGCCTCAGCTTCAATCGCCCAAGGGTGGGGCACCCTCGGACCCATAGTCAATCCAGGGATCCTAGTCCCAGAGGGCTTTCAGGGAGAAAAAAAAATGTAGCATAGCACAAAAAGTGGCAAGCTGCAGAGAGCTGAGGGTTTTACATTTTTTTTTCTTTGCACAGTGACCATCTGTGTCTGAATAACATGGCTTCAAAGTGGACCTGAACTGCCATAACTGAAGGCTGGCTTGCTATCAGGGAATCCATAGGCCAACCTGTGAACATAGGCCCCGGGTTAAAATCCCAGTACTGACACCTACCAGTGGCAAGAGATCACAAAAGATTCGTTCCTATGCATAGGAATACCAATTGAAAGAGTAGTTCATGCTTCGGTCTAGTCTAAAATTGGATGCAATAATCCTAGGATGCTGATTGAACTTAATTGATAGGTTATTATGCATGAAAACAATAATATTCCTTCAATGGCGATATAATAAAGGCTTAAGAGTTGGTAGGAATGTAGTAGGTGCCATGCAATCATAGATAGACAGCTCTGGTGCTCCTTACTAATATATATTTATTTGTATACCACACTCTGCCTATACATGCATCACTGTTTTAGCCAAACCTGGGGCTGGATCTCAGCAGCTGGGAACCACTTCACAGCTTCATTGCCTAAAGGCTGCCATGATGACACTCATCCATTCATGAATTGGGCTTGATAAACCCTGAGTTCACATCCCAGCACTGCCAAAATTTAATCTTGGAGTAAGAAGCCAACTGCGACACATGTTTCCTTTTCTGTGAGAGTCCTGGGAGTCAGGCATGAAGGAGAACATATTTACAAATCTGGATGGTGTGATAGGATGTAAACAATGTAATAAATGTTAGGGGAGTCATCAGAGTCAATGAAATAAATGATAAATCAATGAATAAAACAAGAAATGAAATGAATAACCACACCCAACAAAATATGGACTGACTATGTGTATGGAAGTATAATTCCTATCTTTAAAATGTATATAAAGAGTATGTTTTCCAGCTCTTAGGCTTGAATTCAGGCCTCGGGAACAGGCCTGACTTTCTTGTCTTCAAGCATGTTCAGATTCCCTTCTGTCAATGTGCTGCATATATACCCAGACCTTGAGTTCAAATCCAGGCCTGGCAGAAAAAATGTCATGAATTGCAAACCAAGGAACTAAATATCCTTTTTTAATTGAGGGCTATTGTAGAAGCCATTGTCCCACACAGCAACATAAGCCTACAGTTCGAATACAGTCATGCCACTTCCAGATGGTGGGAGATCCTAAGAAATTCATTCCCATCCACAGGAATAATGATGGAATGTTATCGATGTCACATTTGAATGACATGCTCATGAATGATACTTGTACACAATTAGACTTCATGATTTCAGTCGGCTGATTGATTTTATTTAATATCTTATGAAACATTAAAAGAATACTATTTCTCACCGGGACTCAATAATTTCAGGACACTGATTTACTTAATAGTTTATTGAAGATAAAAATAATAACATTAATTACATGGAGGCATAATAAATACCCAAGAATTGGTAGGAATGTAGTCTATATAACTGAACAATTGATAGATAATTCTGGCACTCTGTAAAGATATATATATTTTTTAATTTATTTATTTATTAATGTACTATGATCTGCGTGTCAATCTGTTCATATTTTGTCAACCCCTGTTGCTGGATCTCAGATCCTGGAAACTGCCTATCAGCTCAATTTGTTCCAGGATGGCATGCTAACTCACACACATTCATGAATTTGGCCCTGTTTGCCTTGGGTTCAGATGCCATCATGCCCAAACAATGAATTATGAAGTAAGAAACTGATGGTGACACGTTTTCCTTTTCTGTGAAAGTCCTGTGTGTCAGGTATAAGTGGAATACATATGCAGATCTATATCCTATTTAATCAATGTAACCAATGTTCTATGTGCTATATTAGTCAATAAAATAAACAGTCAATACATGTTGGGTCTTCGTTTGCCCCCGAAAGATGGATGGGGCCCGGGAATGGTAAGTGTGGCACTCGTCCATTCCCCTGTCTCCCTTAGACTGGGAGACATTCAGACACAATGGGGAGTCAAGTCAAGCAAGAACTCATTTATTACCACACAGCAAGCACCTTTTAAAGGGAAAAACTGTGAGGCCTGGAAGGGGAGGGAAACGAACCAACCAATTACTGTAAAGGTCACACCCTATCATGTGCCTAAGCTTTATCCAATCAGATTTTAAGGTAAACAATTGGGCTGTGCCGACTCAACTTCCTCTCAGCACCATCTTTGCTGCCTATGTGCCCCATAAACACCTGAATAAAACAAAAAATAAAATGAATAACTACACTGAATGCAATATGGTGTCAACCTATGTATGTAAATATAAATCATATATTTAAAATGTACACAAATAGGATGTATTCTTGTGCTGGGGATCGATTTCAGACCTAAGGAACAGAAATGAATTTCTTGACTTCAAGAAGGCTAGCTTTCCATTTCCACACAGTGCAACAGAGTTAGCCAGACTATGAGTTCCAATCCCAGTCCTAGCAGAAAAAAATGGCACCTTTACACTATGTGACGCCCAATTCTTAGGTATTTCATTATGCCTCCATTTAATGAATGTAATTGTTTAAATGCTTCATGAAATATTGAGTAAAATTGACCAATGTCCTATAATTGTGTATAATTTTATCCTAGAATTATTTAAGAGCTGCCCATTCAATCATAACATACATCACATTCCCTTGGTATTCATATAGATAGGAATGACTTTCTAAAGATCTCCTTCCATTTGGAGTTGGCAGGACCAGGATTCCAATTGTGGGCTCCAGCTCTCACTATTTTAACTCAAGGATAGGGAACTCACGGGTCTGTCCAAGAACAACAAGACCAATGATTAGGCAGGCACCAGTGGCTCTCAGCAGTCCTCCATTGATGCTTACAAGGCTGTAATAGGAGGATAATGGTCAAATTCACACTAGGCAGGAAAATCCTTGAGATCCCTGTCCAACTTCAGTGCCACCAAACCAGAAGTAGAGCTGTGTAGCTCCAGTGGTAAACGGCTATCCCTGATCAAAAGCAGCTCACAACACACACACACACACACACACACACACACACACACACACACACACACACACACACACACACACACTGCAGTCTAATCATATATATATGATTAGATTATATATATATATCATATATATATATCATATATATATATATTGGGGCCATTCCTATGGGTTGATCTCAGGTCCTCAAATTTGCCCGCCAACTTCTCTTGCATCAGACTGGCATGCTAACAGTTACCCACTCATGAAGTAGGCTGCTAGCCCCTGAGTTCAGGTCACAGAACTGCCAAAAACTTAATCCTGGAGAAAGCCAATTGCCCCATTTGGTTTCTTTATCGGTGAAATTTCTTGGACTCAGGAATGATGTAGAATACATAGGCAAATCTATGTCTTATGTAATAGAATGCAAAAAATATTATATGTGTAATCATATTCACTAAAGTATATAAGAAACAAAACACAAAACAAAATGAATATCCTAACTGCAATATGCAGTTAGTATGCAGTAAAAATGTGTAGGTCAATAAAATCATGTACTTAAAATATATAAATATATTATTTTTTTGGGTGCCAAGACTTGAATTCAGGCCCTAGAAACAGGCCTGACTTTCTTGTCTTCCAGAATGGTGATCTTTCCCATCCCCCACAGTACTGCAGATTTACCCAGACCCTGAGGTCAAATACCAGGCCTGACAGAAAAAATGGCCTGAGTTCTAAGCCAAGGAGCCTCATAATTTTTAAAAATATTTTTAATGTATGTACATATGTATGTATGTATGTATGTATGTATGTAATGTTTCTTTTGTCAAGCACAGAGCTTAAGCTCAGGTCATGGCAATTCTGCCTTAGCTTTGATCACTGTAGGCTGTGTTGCAGCCACTGGACCCACAGCCAAACCTGGGTTCTTGGGACTCAAAGGCTGACAAGAAAAAAAATAATTAACGCGACACAGAAAAAAAACAAAAAACTGGCAACTTGCAGATGGCTACCGGTTTTACATTTGTCTTCTTTGCAAGGTGACCATCCTGCGTCTGAATGACACGGTTGAAGAATGTTGGTAACTTGGCATTGCTGAAGGCTGGTGAGCTACCAGGGAAGCCATAGGCCAACATGGAAATATAGGCCCTGTGTTTGAAGCCGGTTCCTGACCCGTACCAATAGAGGGAGATCTTAAGAGTCTCCTTCCTATTCATAGGAACACCAATTGAAGATTATGAATGGCAAGGTTGAATTAGTTGTTTCTGAATATTACTATATAAATACAGTGATTTTAGGAGGCCAATGGATTTTAATGAATATTTTTGACACATTCAAAGAATACTATTAATTACATGGACACAATAGTTTCAACACAGTGGTTGATTTAACTAATAATTAAGGATGAAAACAATAATATTAATTACATGGAGGTATACTAAATACCCAAGAATTGATAGGAATGTAGCCTATCTAACCGAGTAATGTATAGACATCTCTGGCACTCTATAAAAATCAATATTTATTTGTGTACTACCATCTGCATTTCTATCTGTTCTAATTTTGTCAAACTCTGGAGCTGGATCTAAAGTTCTGGAAATGTTTGTCAGCTCAATATGCCTCAGGCTGGCATACTGACACTCATCCATTCATGAATTGTGCCTTGTAGGCTGTGACTTTAGATGCCAGCACTTACAAAAATTGAATCATGGAGTAAGAAGCCCATGGCGACACATGTTTTTCCCTTTTGTGAAAGTCCTGGGTATCAGGTGTGAAATTTCATACATAGGCAAATCTATATCCTAGGTAATAAATGTAATAAATATTTCATGTGTAATAACAGTCAATAAAATAAATGCTAAGTAAATGAATAAAACAAAACTAAAATGAATATGTATACTAAGCGCAATATGGGATCAACATACAGGGTTCGATTTCAGGGCCTGGGAAGTGCCTGGCAGCTGAATTGGCTAGAGGCTGCTGTGCTGACAGTCAGCCATTCATGAATTGAGCCTTCTAGGGCCTGAGTTAGATACCACTACTGCCAAAAAATGTAATCTTGGAGTGGGAAGCCGAGCATGATACATGTTTACTTTTTTGGGGAAAGTGCTTGGTGACAGGTAGGATGTATAATTCAGATGCAAATCTATATGTAATATATGCAAATCTATATGTAATAGGATGTCATAAATGTAAAAAATGTCATAGTTGGAAGAATTGTCACTACAATAAATAAAAACATTGAATTAGTAGTGAATCATTCTAGGATAAAATTTGACACAAAAACTATATGATGTGGATTAAGTTTAATATTTTATTAAGTATTACCAGAATAAAAGTTGCATGGAAACATAAATACCTAATAATTGGTAGTAACACATGATGCATAATTTAATAATATATAGATATCTGTCTTATTCTATAAAATATGAATTTATGTGTATGTCTGTATGTACATATGTGATAAACAATAACAAAATATTGATTAATTTAGTTAATGCTTTATTAATTGTTAACTGGGACACATTATTAAATGGAGACATAATTTAATAAGTAATAATTGGTAGTAATATCTATAAATTAATAATATACAGACATCTTTCTGTGTATATAATGCTTATATACATCAATCTCTATTTATACCTCGTTCACTCCTAGGACTTGGTGGTTGACTGCTCACCTAGTGAGCATGAAGCCCTGGGTTCCATTCTTCAGTGCCACATAAACAGAAAACCCGGAAGTTCTGCTGTCTTTCAATCAATTGAGTTCTACCCTTGAGCACAAATGCTAAGGGACAGTGTCAAAAACCTTACTCAAGCCCCAGGACTACCGCCAAAAAGATGTATAATGTTCTAACTGCAACTATAGAACCACATGACAGAGCAAGCTAGGAGTCTAGTGCTGACAGCTGCCACCTAACCTGTCTTAGCCAGATATAAACTGCTGCAACCCAGCTCCAAGGATTACCCCCATCATCCTGGCTTACCCTGGCTTAACCCCCGATATACTGGCCGCTCTGGGGTCTTAAAACCTGGCAGTAAGTCTGCTAGACTCTTTGAAATATGGCTCAAAGTGGTAGAGTTCTAGCCTTGTGCAAATGTTATTAGAACAATAATATCCCCAACTTTAAGCTCAAGCTCCATGACTAATCTCCACCCAAAAAAATCCCACTAAACACACAAGTGTGAACTTGTGTGGTTTGTGAAATGTTCCTCAAAGAATGGTGATATTGATTAGAGCACCCTAAGTCTAATGACAGCTTGTGGGACAGAGCTATGTGCTGAGTCCTCCATAGGGTACTCTGTGCTGAGTCCTGCACATGGTACTATGTGCTGTATCCTTCACAAGGTGCAGTGTGCTGAGTCCTGCATTGGGTGCTGGGTTCTGAGTCTTTCACAGGATGCTGTGTGCTGAGTCATGCAAAGAGTGCCATGTGCTTTGTCCTTCACCAGGTGCATTCTTTAATTTGGTCCTTGTAAGATCTCCCCACTGAGATGATTATGCAGACAAGAATATTGAGGTTCAGATATGTCTCCATGGCAGGGACAAAATTATGTATTACTGAATACTAGTGAGTTGTCTACTTCAGACAATTGTTCCGTTTTGTTTTTTTCTGTCATGAACCTTGAAATAGGGGCCTACGCTCTGACCCTTACCTCATGGGCTCATGGTTAGCACTCCACTGCATGGAGCCATGGACCCGATTGCAGCAGATGCCACAGCCTAGGGGTCTATAGCTGAGGTCTCTCATCCTGCCTTCTCAGGCAGTTGAGATCTGAGGATCTGGGTTCTAAATTATCCCAGACACAAAAGTTCCCATGAGACTATTGCCTCCAATTCACCACTAAGAAACCTGAAGTGGAAGCTAGGTGCTTGTCACTCATGCCTGTCATCCTAGCTACTCTGAAGGATGAGATCTGAGGATCATAGTTCAAAGCCAGCCTGGGCAGGAAATTCCTTGAGACACTTAGCTCCAATGGGCCACCAGAAAAGCTGAAATGGTGTTTGGCTCAAGTGGTAGAGCACAAGACTTGAGCTGAAGAGCTCAACGACAGCACCCAGGCCCAAACATCAACTCCTACAATAATAAGAAAAGAGAGAAACAAACTAACAAACCTGAAATTTAGGGCTGGGAATGTGCCTTAAGGGGAAAATGCTTTGCAAATATGAAACCCTGGGTTAGATCTCTCAGGACCACAACAGTAAAAAAGGCCTGAAGTGGCTCTGTAGTTCAAGTGGGAGAAGGCTATGATTGTACAAGAGAAACTAGATACAGTGCTCAGGTCCTGAGTTCAACCTCCAAGAATGGTGTATGTGTCCGTGCCCCTGTGTGCCCATGTGCGTACACATGCACACACACACACACACACACACACACACACACTCACACACAAACACACACACACACACACACACACAAACACGCACATGCACAGATATATAGAGAGAGATAGACTAAAAGTGATGCTGCTACCCAAAATGGTAAAACACCAGGTTTCTCCACTGAGCTCATGATCAGCACCCTGGCCCTGTGTTCAACCCCAAAACCTAGCCACACAGGGCCCAACTAGGAGAGGTCAAATGTTTCAAAACATGATGAGTTTCACCAGCCCTAGATGACAGGAAGCTTTCTGATATCAGATATGTGCTTGGATTTCCCAAGCTTCCAGAAACTTAGGAGAGGCATCATAGGCCCATCATCACAGGCAATGAAACATTTAATTAAGTTCATTCCCCTTGTTGTCTGCCAGCAGGACTCTTGAGCACTGTATCTGAACACCGGAATATAGTTTCACAAAGGAAGGATAAGTGCACAAGACTTGGCCTGCCACAGGTGGTGGCACAAATGAAGGCTTCCTATCAAACCAGAGCACTGGGGAAAGAGATAGTTTGGGGTTCAAAGAGATCTTTTTCTCCTGACCTTCAGAGCCTGCCCCAAATCCTCCTCACTATCTGACCCAGATGGAGTTGTTACACAGCTGTACAGGAGTGAGGCATTTTGTCTGCCTGTCCAGACAATGAGAGAAACTTCTTCCAGCAGACCTGGGATGCAGAGAAACCCTCAGGCTACACTGGGAACAGTGAGGGGAGCCCTGGATTATGCATTGTCATGAAAGCAGTCTCTGTTACTAAATCATTTTATTGAATACAAATTTCCTAGCTTTGTGCCGTTCATCATAACTACTCTTCAGCTTCACCTATAGGAATACATCCATACATACCCAAAAACATGGAGATACAGGCATTTTTTGAGGAGGCAGTTCCTGGGGTTGAATTATGAGCCTAGGCATTGTCCCTGAGCTCCTTTTGCTCAAGTGTAGTGCATTAACTTTGAATCACAGCCCCACTTCTGGGTTTTTCTGTGATCTCTTAGAAATAACAGTGTCCTGGATTTTGCTATGCTGGCTGGATTCAAACTCAGATTCTCTACACCTCAACCTCCTTAGGAGCTGGGATTACAGTTAGAATCCACTGGCACCTTCTTTCTTTTCTTCTTCATTTTTTAATCTGGACAATCTGACTTCTTAACAGGTCATACCAAAGGCTTGAATTTATAAATTAACTACCCAATGTTCTTTATAGCTGTTTTCTCTAAGAAGGATTTTCTCTCCTCATCTTCTCCTCTCAGTCACAGGTTTGAAGCCAAAAGTTAGAAATGAGTGTCACAGGAATTGGGAGCAAATGTCCACAAGACACGCCAGTTCTGTCACTTAGCTTTGAGCTGACGTGATTTTGTTGTCTCAAGATGAGAGGCCCAAAAGCTGGAGCAATCCTCAAACTGTCTTCATTGCTCCTATAAAATGATCTAATAATTATGAGTGTTGTGTGTCTCCAACCTTAAGTATCTAGAACAAAATAGACACATCTTCATGTATCTCTTTTTCTCTAGTGCCTCTTGAGATTTAGACTAAGGGTTTGTGTGGAATGGCTCCTTGGTGTATTCGTGAAGAAAGCCGCTTGATTCCTCTTCACGAGATTGTCGTTCAAATTCAGCAGGAGCAGGAATTCTGTGAGACTCTTATCCCCAATAAACCACCAGAAAACCAGAAGTGGAACAGTGGTCCAGAGAGTAGAGCTCCAGCTTTAAGAGAGAAAGACGAGCAGGATTCACAGGCCTGACCAGGAAGGAAAGCCTGAGAGGCGCTTATGTCCAATTAAGGACCAGATGGCTGGAAGTGGAGCTGTGGCAGTGGTAAATCCTCAGTCTTGGGAAAAACAGCTGAAGAATGCATCGGCCCTGAGTTTAAGCACTAGAATGCCACAAAAAATTTTCAGTGCCCTACTTACTTATTCTGTATACTACCTCCCTGAATGCAAACAGACCTTATGCAATGCTTCTCCTTTTATTTACTCATTATTTTTTCAGATATGCTCCTTGTGTATACTGCCTCATTCTCTTCATTTCAGGCCCATGGCTTTTCTCTTCCAAGGTTCCAGGCCTGGGTACTTATATGATACACTGACGCTCTCAGCAGCCTTTATTTAGATTTTATTATGAGGCCAATGCAGGAACAGTAAGAAACCAGGCAGGAGAAGAGAAGATCAGGTTTTGTAGAAGTAACCAGTATTCAGAAAATTAAACTTGGGGATGTAAAATGGCAGCATACTGATGTAAAAAACTACCATTGAGAAAAATATGAGGGGCTGGGAATGTGGATTATTGAGAGAGTGCTTGTGTATCATGCAGGAAGCCCTGGGTACGATTTCTCGGTATCATATACACAGAATTGGGACCATGGCTCAAGTAGTAGAGTGCTACAGGCAGTGCCCAAGCCTTGAGTTCAACCCAAGAACTGGCAAAGATATACCTAGGTGTTGGGACATCATCTGTCCCATGAAAGATGGACAGGGTACGAGGAAAAGTCAGTGCAGTACTCACCCATTCCCTAGCCTCCCTTATCCCAGGAGACAATCAGACACAGTGGGGAGCCAAATCAAGCAGGAAGAAAAACTCATTTATTAACAGAGAGCAGCCCTTTTTAAAGCCAAAAATGGCGGTTGGTACCACTTGTGACCGTTGCTCACCACAGTGACCCAGGGCCCAGTGGCAGGATGCCTGCACTGTGCCCTGACAAGTCCCACCTGGGACAGCATCTGTCCTGCCTCCAGGCCAGTTCAGGCCTGCTATTGTACACAACAACCCTTGTTCTCTTTCACAAATAAAAGGAGGAAAAGATCCTCATATTCAGTGAGGTTGCTCTCTATGGAGGAATGCCTAGTAACTCCCAGGGCCCAGGTGGAAGAGTCATCCACACTAACCTCCCAGTAATGTTTCCCAGAGCTGAAGACTTGGCGTCCAAAAGCAGTAAAGTGGAAGGACTCTTCAGAATTCAAAACTGCATAGGGATTGTCATGTCCAACACAGCTCCCAAGATCTTGATTCCACGTAGCGTCATTGAAGGCAATCTCCACCCAGTGCTGGCTGAGCCTCTCTATCAGTCCAGGAATGGGAGGGGCACTGAGCTCTGGCCTCAGAGGAAGAGGCAGGAAGAACAAGACTGACTCACAGCTTTCTAGGATCAACTCTACATCCTGAAGCAGTTCCACATCTGGCTTCTGGTATGTTTTGATCAGCTCCTGATACATATTCCTGAGCTGATGCTTCTTCTGAAGCATTTGGGTTTCCCTTTCTCTGAGTTCCAGTAACATGGCTCTTCCTTCATTGATCAGTAGCTGGGAATGGTGTCTTTCTTCCTCCTGGACACCCAGCTCTAAAAACAGCACTCTAAAAACATCCTTAGTCATGCCTCGGAATAGCTTCAAGTACCAAATCCATCTGTTGATGAGTCTCCTCTTCTCCTGTAAATTGTGCTGGTTTTCTTGAGTCTTTTCCCATACAGCATGCATCTGCTTTGAAATCATCTTCCTCTGCTCCTCAGCAGCCCTATCTTTGTAATGGTGTTTGTGAGCCCTGTGCTCCTGAGACTGGGAGAAGCTCCTACAGAGCAGGGCCCTGTCTACCTCACAGAACATCTGCTTTGTCTCCCTGTGTGTCCCACACATGTATTCCTCAGAGCTCAGAAATTGCCTGAGGCTGGCTCTTCTGGCAATGGCCACCAGGCTCCTCAGAACCACGCTAGTTTTGAGGTCTCTCTGCTGGCAGGGTCCCCTGCACACAGGGCACCTGGCTGGAATCTGGGTCTCTTCCCAGGAGAGGCAGAGACAAGGTCGACAAAAACTGTGCCCACACTCGAGGGTGACTGGCTCTATAAAAGTATTTATACAGATGGCACATCTCAATTCCTTCTGGAAGGCCTGGGCAGTGTCAGGGTCCATCATTCCTAGAATCTAATGAGGTGCTGGTGGCTCACCCATAGAAGCCTAGCTACTCAAAAGGTTGAGAGCTAAGGATCAAGCTTTGAAACCGGCTCGGCCACAAAAGTCCCCCTGACACAGATTCTTATCTCCAATTAACCAGTCCAAAATCACAAGTGGGCTGTGGCTCAAGTGGTAAAGCACTAGCTTTGACCACAAAGTAGCCCAGGGACAATGGCCAGTCTTGAGCACAAAGTGACCCAGCAACACTGCCCTACCACTGGGTTCAATCCCTGCAACTGACAAAACAATACCACCACCAACACCACCAAACAAAGGAGAGAAGAATTAAAAGAGGAGTAGATTTTCTCACTCTAATCCTCACCTGGAGTATCCAAGCTCCAAATGGCCTCCAGCCTGCTGATATAGGATCTGCAGCAATGCCTGAGTCTCAGACTTCCACTCTATTTATACTGAAAGAGGGTGGGCCCAGAAAAGGAAGTCTGTGATAGGTTGCTTAGGGAAGCTGATTTACATATCAATAGGAGTTGGAATTTACATCCTGTCCACGACACCTTTCACTTCCACTTTCAAGGACCTACTTCTTACAATTTGGTTAGGTTATTTGGGTTAGGTGCAACGTAGGTTTGTCCAGGATTGGAAAAGTTTATTGTGTTTGTTTTATTTTGTTTTTTTTTTTACTTCTGTGTATGTTTTTTAATGGAACTATGCGTTTATTACTTTTCCACAGGACTGTAGGCCATATTACTGACATTATCCACTGTATCTTGTGGGTCTTCAAAAGTAGCTGAGTTTGTATTTGTTAACAGGTTATCATCCAATAAATTTTTTATTTGTAATTTGTCAGGCCTGATGTTGGCCTGGTACTTTACCACTTAACCCTTGTCCTCTCTGTGTTTGCTTTTGTTTTTGGAATAGAAACTTGTGTTTATTCTTAGGCTCTTCTGGACTGAGTTCTTCCAATTCACACTTTGCACAAAGCTTAGATGACAAGAATTATCTCTTGCTTGAGTTGTGATCAGGATTAAGTCTTCCCACAGACCAGCCCTTCTCAGCTTTCTCATCACCTGCCTGAATCATACCAGTAATCACCTGACTGTCGTTGATCACCTGACTATGAGTGAACAAAGATCCTAGGCTCGGAGATCATTTCCTCTTGTCTATTGTCTACACTGACTCATCCTTGCGATGTTGTTCTTGTTGTTTGTCTGTCAGTGCTGGACTTGAACTCAGGGTAGAGGATCTGTCCCTGAGCTCTTCTTCCACTCTATTTCTCTTATCTTTATTTCAAATATCATTTATGCCTTTTTATTATAAAATGATGTGGTATTCTGATATATAATTTAATAACTCAATGCCGTTATTGAGAATGATCTAAAAATTATCATAGACATAAATATACATATATCTATATACATTGACTTTCAAGAGCACATTATTAATATTCAATTCGCTATAAATTTTATCCTATCAGAATATTCTCTTTATGGTTATAGATTCTGTAGTGTCCCTGTCATAATCTTTCCCATTTGTGGTTTTGTTACTATAATCAATCTTGTACCTTTCTTGCTGTTGATCCATTAGCTTTGAAAGCATAATCCCCTATCTGAATTGCCAGCAGAGAAATAGAAGACTAACACTATGTTTGCATCTTTGACTCTCAGGCATTGACTCTCAATCTTTTTGTAAATTTTTCTTTTTTAAAAAAAATTGTCATTAGTGCTGCGGAACTCTGGGTCTGAGGGAAACCTCATCTCTTCAGCTCAAGGTGAGGCCTCTACCACTTAAGCCACAGCACCACTTCCAGCTTTCTAGTGGTTTATTGGAGATGAGTGTCTATGACTTTTCTGCCCCGGCCAGATTTGAACTGAGACCTCAGATCTATTTCCTGAGTAGTTAGGATTACAGGGTTGCACCACTGGTGCTGGCTAAGCATTATTTTTTATCTTCATATGATAATGACAGCGAGGATGAATGAACAATTATTGGGTACATAGAGTGAAAAACAGACACCAACAAAGAACCATCACAACTGGACAGAAAACTGTTGTATTGTTACAATTGTTGACTATTGTTAACCACTCAGTATGCCTAATGGGTAAATTGAGCTTTGCCATTGTTATTATTAATCTCTTAGCCTGAATTAATGTTCTCCTCATTTTTACCCCAAAAATTATGACTTAGTTTTTCTGAAGCCATTCTTTCATCTTTAGTGTTCAACCCTGCATTTTCTTTCTTCTCCATTATTACCAGCTATTTCTCTAAGTATTCCAATTTGTTTTATTTTATTTTATTTTTAGGAATTAGTACTGAAACTTAAAAAATCCAATCTAATAGAAAGTTTAACACTCCAATGGTCTAGTATAGAGGTGTTTCTATTTTTTTCTTCCCAGGATCTAATAATCAAAAGTCTGCTCTAGAACTTTGTGTCACTGAAACCAGTACTGCTTTTTTGTTCTCAAAATTACTGGGGCTTGAACTTAGGGCATGAGCACTATTCATGAGGGTTTGTTGTTGTTGTTGTTGTCGTTTGCTTTTTTTTTCTCCTACGACTTGGACCACAACTCCACTTTGGTGGTTAATTGAAGATGAGTCTTTTGGACTTTCCTATATGAACTGGCTATGAACTGCCATCCTCAGAGCTCAGCCTGCTGAGTAGCAAGGATTACTGGGAAAACAACAATGCCCACTGAATTAAATGTTTTTTGTTTTGTTTTGTTTTGTTTTGTTTTTTGCTGTTATTCTGATATCCACCTTCTTTCATGGTGAAAAGCAGTCACTGGGGACTCATTTTTGCATGGGTTTATTTTTATGGCAATTTTTAAATATTTCTGGCTCTGTTGTTGCATTGTTGCTACTTTATCTTATCTTCATTTTTTACATGTTATGTTTTACTATGTTACCTCCATATTTCATAACAAAATGGGATTACTGTGCATAAAATTCAAATTAGTACAGTATTAATGGTTTGCTTCATTTGAGAAAGGTTCCCTGCTATAGAGTTCCCAACGTATAGAATCTTCACTAGTAGTGGTTTATCATTGGAGAAAAAGGGTCTGACAGGAAGTTGGAAATAGCCAATGGTGTATCTCCAGAGAAGAGTACTCTTAACCACATTCCAAAAACTCACACTGCCACTGTCAACCTAAAGAAACACCACCACCCCAAGAGACTTCTCTATATTATGTGTCAGCAATGGGGAGGTGTTAAAAACAAAGTGTAAAGAAAGTTCCCATTCACAAAATGAGGAGGAATAGGTCCTCTGATTCAGGGCTGTGGGCCAAGAAAAGGGTGTGTACCTGAGTTCTCCTTTAGGGAAGTTGATTTACATATCATCTGGAGTTGGAATTTCCATCCTGGAAACCACACATTTAACTTCCTCTTTCATGGAAATGCCTCTTACAATTTTCTTAGATAGTGACAAGTGTTTATTTTGGCTAGGTGAAAGTTAAATTTGAACAGGATTGGAAAACCGTTTTTTTTATCTTACCTTTTTGAATCTTTTATTTTTGTATATGAATTAATTACTTTTCCACCAGAATGTAGGTGCCTTTTTATCTTGTGGTTTTAAAAATTAGCTGAGTTTTCATTCTGGAGTTATTAGATGATCATCCAAGTCTTTTTATTTGTAAATTGTCATGCCTCCTGCTTGTCTGGTGCTTCACCACTTGAGCCATTTCAATCTTTTTATTCTCATCAGACTTCTAATCTCATAAAAAATACTGTATTAATTTTCTATTGGTAATGTAGTTCCCCAATTTTAATTTATGCAAGAATTCTGAACTGATTTCAAAAATGAAGGACATTTTAAAGTAATTGTTTAAAAAGCTATGAATATGGAGCTGTATATAATTCATTAATTTTGTTTAATTTTTCACACCTCAGTTGTAGAGTATGCGCAATGGTGATTTTTACACTAATCTGTTTCTTTAAGGAATTTTTTAAATTAAGAATATTTTGGAGATATTAATGTTAGTTCAGCTATTTTTCTCCTTCATAAGGAATGTGATTTTAACTTAATACACAGAAAATCTAAGACAGATGATACATTAGGAAGTTAGATCAATTTGTGCAGTCACTTTTTTATTTAAATACTGAATAGTTGTTTCTGAAATTTCAATTTATTACCTGAGTCAAAGGTATATCATCACACTTGCAGAATTTAATCCACTGTACAAAGTTAAGTAACATATTAGTTTGAATTTTATTTTTTTGTTCAACAATAGTATTCAAGAGGTATCATTTCAGTAGGTTTCACTGAAAAATTATTAAGATATGCCATATCTACAGATATTTCATAATTCTATATTCTTATTTTTGGATTACATTTCTGTAATCCATGTGTCTGTACTCCAATTGTGTTAGACTTCCAATTATTCATCTCACATCTTTGCTTTGTTCCAGGATTTCAGCATTAATGTTTTCTTGTTTTCCGTGGTTTTTATTATTTTTTCATCTCCCTAACACCGTTGTAACTTTTTAACATACAGAAAAGAAAATTCACTATTGCCCAGCTCAGCATTCTTTACATTTTCAAAAAGCCAAGTGACGCTAGTGACATACAACATACATCATGAAATGATTGATATAATGTATACAATACAGTAATATCAAATAATTGCATAAAAGGTAAAAAATGTAATGTTATTGAATTAAAATACACTATTATTAAACTGTGACATCAAACATTTTCTATTATAATCATAATATAATAATATAAAACTGTGCCATCACTCTCCAACTTCCTTTGTAAAGCATTTACACTTTGTGGAAACCTACACCTGAGCCCCTTTCCTGGTAATGAATGGACTGTTAAATGTCTCTAGAATTTCGGCCAGCTCCCAGAAACCTCTGGTATGTTTGGCTCCTCCCCTCTCTCACTCATTATAATTAGGCCTGAGAGTATGCCACCTTGTCCTCTTGTGACAAAGTAAGTTAGAGGACAAGAGCCCGTTCCCCAGCTGGAAGCCTCCAGGTCTTCATGCAAAAATGATCTCCAAGTTGACATTTGTCTCAGTCCTGCAGCCATTATTGCCCAAGCATGTAAGCTCAGGTAGGTGCTTGAATAGCAAGCTGTTGTAGCACAATCTGCTCTGTAGTAGGGGTTCTTGAGAAGGCAAGGTACCCCAGCCTCTCCTTGGGCAGGATCCACATAGTCTTCAAGCTTTAAATCTTCAAAATCTTGTTGCTTCTTCATAACTTCCCTCTTCCTGAAGCCTGAGAGGTCTGAGGGACCCTCATCCACAGGGGTCTGGATGGCTGCTAGGATCTTGTCCTGAAACTCAGGTGCCTTCATCTGTAAAAAGCAATAGCAGCTCCTTCTTCTCCTTCTCCTCCTGGAAGAGATGGTTGACACTCTCATCTTTCTTCTGATATAGCTCATCCAGTACTTCCATCTGTTCTTTATATAAATCTAGGGACTCTTCAATGGTGATGATAGGTTTTGACAGCTGGCTGCATCCATGTTGGAGTTTATCCACTTGCCTCTAGTAGCCCACTTTTTCGAGGCAGCTTGTGGATGAAGCAGAATTTCAGGGTCTTCTTGGGCATTTGTGTGTCCTGCTTCCTTTCCCATGTATTCAACTCCTGGAGAAGAAACCCTACTGCTTCAGCTTTCTCTGGCTCTTGACTACCATATTGGCCAGGCACCCATAGTAGGTCTGTTGCTCCTGCAGCTGCTGGCTAAGCTGCACCTTCTTTAATTCATCAATGGATAAAGATTAAAATCCCACCTAGTCTTTGGGTTGTCTGTCTTCTAGGAGAGTCACAACAAGTAGAATCACCCCCTTTCCTTTTTTCTCACTCCTCCTTCTCTAGTGAAAGCCAGAAAGCTCAGCTGGGGCCCATATCTGCTCCTACTTCTGTCTGGTGGTTTTAAGGAACATCAAAAGTTTTGTGTAATTTTTGATGGACCTTCTTGGTCCTCCAACGTTGTCCAGCAACTGTGTCTGCTTCTGCAGGTGCTGCAGCAATGCCTCATTCTTTAAGGTCAGCTGCAAATTGTAGGCCCTGTGTTGCTCTGAGCTCCTGCAGCTGTTCATGAAGCTCCTGAGATTCTGAGCCACTTGGCTCCTTAACTCAGCCATCTCTTTCCATTCTTCTAACTTCTCCTCTTGCTGGTCCAGCTTCTTCCTTCACCTGCAGCTTTGAGTGCAGCACACTGGAGAGCTCCTCCTTCTGTTTCTTAGCCTGTGGAAGCCATCCTGCAGCTGGCCCAGCTGCTCTTTGATCTCTAGGTTATGCAGAATTGTGCATCTCATGGCTTCATTAATGTGTAATCTTCCCATTGTCTTGAAGAGCTTATGCAGATCCCAGGCCTTTCCCTGCTGCTCCAGTTACCACAGCAGCTCCTGCTGCTTCACATTTTGGAGACTGAGGCTCTAGTTTTCCTGCCTTTGAATGTAACACTGCTTCTCACATTTCTGTTGTTACTTCTGCAACTAATAGGACTTGGCTGGCAGTTGTAGCTTGGTCTGAGTTGGTCCTGCAGGCTGCCGCTGGAGGGTAGCTCTGCCAACTGCCATTGAAGTTTCACCATGTTTACCTCTAGGTCAAACACTTATCACACCCATTGCTATTTCTAATCTCTCAGTTGGTTCATCTGTTGAACCTTGTCTTTCCTCTTGGACCTCTCCAACTTCAAGTCCTCTGCAACGTGGTCTCTCTCCAGGCTTAATTTGGTCATTAATTCTTTCATAGTCTCTAGCTTTCTCCACCCATGCCTTCTCTCTTATTACATTTGTTTATCTTTTGGTTACTCTCTTGGGGTGACGTAGGGCTTCTGACATATTGTTAGTGATTCCAGTGTCAGAGGAAAGGACACTAGCAGGAAAGGAACCAGAGGAAGATTCCAGGTCTGCATGGTCTTTGGTCTCACACTTGGTTGATTTACAGTCCACAGTAATGATTGTTTTGAGGTTACCTGTTCTCAGTTTTCTTTTTGTTGGTGTTAGTGGGTCCACCAGGTCAATTCCTCTCCAGATACTCTTGCTGTTGTTTCTTGCCTAAAGAAAATTTTATTGTGCATGTGTTTCTGGTTTGGTTAGATATCCCAGCACTGGGATGGGGAAGGTGGAGGGATCATATTCCCAAGCTTTCTGAAATCACTTCTATTCTTGCAATCACCCACTTACTACAGGAGCTCTAAAATTCACTCAGTCACCACATAGCACCTTTACTTCCTACACCTGCTAGTAGTGGTATGAGTCAATAGAGGAAAATGACAGTGGTATTAGGCAGCACAGAATGTGGATGTGGCCTCGATTCTTGTATCTTATTGGTCAGCTAGAAACAGGTATGCATTGTGGGATCATTGTGATCCAGACACAGTGGGTGGAGTCACCCCAGACCTGCTCTTACAGTCCTCCTCCATCTACATATCTACTTGGGGAGCAGGGCAGCACCAGCTCCTGTTTGCCCTCCCCATCAAACCTGCCCACTTGGGCTTTTAACTAGGATTAGCTCTAGTTGGGTGCCTCCACAGTTGTACTGGAGACTGCTCAAGACAATGTCATCCATCCCATAATTACAATCACCAAGTGATCCTGAGTGGTTGTTCTCAGATCATTGTCATAATCCCTCTTATGCTGGGACTATGGAGGAATCAGACCCAGAGCTTAGGGGATGAGTGAGTTACAGAGAGTAGGGATACTGGATACTGCATCATTTTTCAGTCTCTTTCCTCATATTACAACTTGATCCACATATTTTTACATCGCAGAAATGCCGTCCAAATAATTTCCATCCAATCCTCCAGACTGCAAGACTGTGCTAGTCCTACAATTTACTCACTTCTTACTGCAAGTTTCTAATATGTGTCTGAATCTGTTCCCACACCTAGCATACCATTTTCCCATAAGAGAGAACAATGAATTGAACCAGCCTTTGTCTTTTTAAAAAAATTTATTTTGAAAATACCATACAGAGGGGTTACAATTACATGGGCAAGGTAATAAGTACATTTCTTATCAAGCATTGTTGACTCCTCCTTTGTTTCCCCTTCCCATCCTTTCCCATCTCCCCCCCAACCCGACCAAAGTTGTAAAGTTCGTATTTCAACATAACCACTTGTACATCTCATTGTTGCAATGGGTCCACCTATATCCCTATTTAAACGGTTTGTTTTTGCCCTTCCTCTTCACAACTTATAGCAACATCAAATACAATGAAAGCAGGGGTTATGCTGTGGGGGGGAGGGACATATAAAACAACAAAGAAATCATCTTATAAATATGTTACAAACAATTGCAAGAAAGAAAAAAAAAACAATTCAATGCTTATCGTGGGGTTCATTTCACCTAACATCAACTTATCTGATCTTTTCTGCTTGTCTCAGACATATCCTAGTTATTCAAATAAGGGAAACCATGGGACTTGTATTTCTTTGGGCCTGGCTTACTTCACTTAATATAATTTTTTCCAAGTCTTTCCATTTCCTAACAAATGGGGCAATGTCATTCTTTCTGATGGAGGCATAGAATTCCATTGTGCCAGAGCCTGTCGGCAACGAAAGGGAATCCTGAATTAGGGGGCGAGGATGCAGAAAAATAAAGACATAAGAAAAAGGATGGGGTAGGGAATTCTGCAGCTCAAGACTACAGCCCCATTTATTCTTAACTTTTCCTATTATATACTATTAGAAGTCAAGAGTTAACATAAGGTTACCAACTAGAGCTAATTTTAATAAAAACAAAGTGCAGTAAAAACAAGACAAGGTCAACTGGTAGAAAGTAAAACAAGTTCTGTAGACATAGCAAAGCAATCCCGGGCACCTGGTGTTTTTCATGAAAGCCAGTTCCTTGTGTGTGCGTTTAAATGAGCACAGGGGTCAAGATGACCTTAGAGCTTTACTGTGGACTTCCAATATCTCCCCTATCTTTGTTTGAAGAAGCGAACCCGCCTGTCTTTGGCTGGGTGGATAACCTTGTCTGCCTTAACCGTCATCCGGAACTTTTTCAGAGCAAAGCCAAAGGCCCTGTCTTAGGTTGGTCAGACTGGCACCCCCTCTTACCCGTCTCTGGCTACAGTTCCTCTAGGGGGAATTCATTTACATAGAGCTTGATCTTATGTAGCTGTATGTTTAAACTCGTAAGAGAGTTTTGCAGTGCACGTATAATACAAGGAAGGCATAGAAACACCATCAGCAAAAGCATTCCCAGGCCAAGCAATGACATTAGCAATCCTGTAACATAAGTCAGGGAAGTGATATAGTGTTGAAACTGTTTAAACAGTTTTATGTTAGCAGTTTTTGCCACTTTAGAGTCCAGAGGTAGGGTTTGTGTAGTATTATGAGCAAGCTGATTAAGATAATGGGCAGTTTGTACATTTTGTTTTAGTGCCACAACAGCTGCTGCTGCAGAGGCAGCTACCAAAATAAAAGCCAAAGCATCAGCTACAAGTAGCCCAACAAATCGATGAGGGCACATTAGTTTTTTCAATTGTCTTAACACCTGAATGCAAGAATCTTTATACCAAGTAATAGAAATATTTACAGGAAGCATAACAAGATGGTGGTCTAACAATAAGTATGGATTCAGTTATGCCGCTATACAAGCAATTAGTAAAAGAACAATTAGAACAGGTGACATTAAAATAATTAGCTCCTATAGAGAAATTGAATGGTCTATACATAATGACATGGGGTGGGGACACACAACTCATAATATTTTTTAAAAAGAATGAATTGGACCAGGTTATGTTGTTGTGTGCAGCCACCAGCATCCAAACATGATGTTGAGGATGCCCATTCATCCACCACAGTCCAAAATTGTACTTATTAGTAAGATTAGCTCTAAACCAGTCCATTAATTGAAAGTTAGTTCCAGAAATATTGGTAACAAATAGCTTCACATGCCTGTACCTTATTGGATGAGACTTTCCTGTAGATACTACTATTTGTGAAGAATTAATGCAACGGGGTATCATATAGGATGGAGTAAAATTTGCATGAACTGGTTACCCAGTTGGTATAGATGTCATCTGTATATTGTACATTTGATTTTTGCCTGGGATCCAAATTTTATGAGTCATGGATAGCATTATAATACAGCCTGAAATGGAGCCTTTAAAGCTGATGGTAAAGTAAAAAGGAGTTCCAATGTCTGAAGCTGAGGTATCTCCTATCTTGGTGTGCTGGATGAAGGGATCAGGGGCTGTACTGTATGCTGATCTATTGATGTGAATGAGTACTTCAACTCCCTCCCAAGTTGTAGGGTGCACAATCAGGGGATTTGGCACGTAAGCCCAATGTGTCAGGGTTTGTGTCATCAGAATGAGCCTCCACAATCCTAACGCAATGCTCAGGCAACCAGAGGGATTCACTTTCTTCCTGCGAAAAAACACAAACATGTCCTCAGCCCCAGGTTAAAACTGGATCGTGCCCGTGTCAATCACCTGTTAAAGGATCCTTCCACTTATCTTGGGCAAAAGCTTTTTGCTTTCTTTTTTTCCCAAAGTCACTGTGCTGTGGAATGGCCATTACAATCCAAACTTAAAAAATTTAGTACAAATAAAGCATGAGAAGAATATTAACAGGAGAGAAGGGGTATAATTCCCCCCTTTTAATTTAAAAATTTGGTGTTTTAACAGCCCGTTGGCTTGTTTAACAATTTCTTGTTCTTGAGGAATATAGGGAATATCTGTAGAGTGAAAAATCTGGTAAGATTTACAAAAAGTTTGTCCGACATATCCCGGACCATTATCAGTTTTACTATGTTTAGGAAGTTTCATAGTGGCAAAGCAGTGTAGGGAATGGGCAATACAATGTTTGTTAGTCTCCCCGGCAAGAGGAGGAGCCATAATAAAATTAGAAACACACTTTCAGGTTTAAAAACTTTTTTCTTGAACAGCTAAATTTTATGTAGCTGGGGTTAGCTCAAAAGTTACTGTCAATTAGGGCTTTTGGCACATACAGGGGTTGGGATTTAAACCATCCCCAACATTTTAAAACTTTAGCTTTTTTAGTACTATCACAGATTACTGACAAGTTCCTGTCTCTACAAGGTAGATAGTCATGGATATTAGGCATTCTTACAAACTATCTTTCCATGACCTCCTGGCTCTGACCAATTTTTGAAGGGCCACACACAAATGACTCTAAGATCTGACATTTTTGCCATCCAAGAAGTGGCTTACTGCCTATGGATAATCCTCATTGCTCTTGTCCCAGGAATGTTTTTTTTATACTGAGATAAATGCCTTATTTGCATTTCCCTTAGCTGGTCACTGGACTTGAACCTGAGTGCTGTCCCTCAGCTCTACAACTCAAGGCTAGCACTCTGCCACTATGAGTCCCAAAGCAACTCTGTTTGCTCTTTCAGCACTCTGTTGGCTGAATAGAGGTGACAGTCTCACAGGGACCTTTTTCTGTTTGGGCTGGCTTTGAACCAGTTTGCAGATCAATGAGTCTTATAAAAGGCCACTTTACTCCAATTAAAAGCAACAAGGTGGTCAACATAGAAGTAGCTTTTAAGCATGCTCTTACCTGAAACTTGTTAAGAGCCAAAGTTACATCTTACAAATTTATAAGAATCCTCTGTGCTTTGCTCTTGGCTTGCTGGAAATTTAAAAAACCTATAAGAGCAAACTGGAATAGCAATTAAGCAATTATTTTGGTAATCCTAATTTTCTCACTTTGAGACAAATGTTAAGAACAATTTTACTTTTCAACTTTATATCCAAAAATCCATTCCTATTTTTAAGCCTCCTATTAATCTCTTTTATAATTTTATATTTTAGCTTTTAGTTACATTAAAAAAATTCCCTTAAAATCTTAAGGCCAAGTATCACTCATTGTCTCTTGGCTGCTTGTTTTTTTTTTATATATATTTTTATTGTAAAAATACTGTACAGAGGGGTTGCATTTACATGAGTAGGGTAATGAGTACATTTCCTATCGAGCATTGTTGCCTCCCTTCCCTCCCCACCTTCCCAGCTCCCCCTTCCTCCCCTGAAATTGCTAAGTTCATTTTCAACATAGTGTCTTGTACATCTCGCTGTTACAATGGGTCAACCTGTGTCCTTATTTAAGCATTTTGTTATATCCCTTCCCTTTCCCAAATTATAAAATGTATATTCAAGATGTAGGACACGGGGTCTCTTGTTTTTGCATTTTATTTGAATATTTGGCATATGGGTTGACATGGTCAGTTCTCAGATACGATCAATTTAAACACTTATTATTGCTGCCTTTACATATATCAGTTAAAAAATGAATTCACAGATGGGCACCAGTGGATCACACCTATAATCCTAGCTACTCCAGAGGCTGAGATCTGAGGATCGTGGTTCAAAGCCAGTCGGGACAAGAACTGGAGATTCTTATCTCCAATTAGCCACCAGAAAACTGGAAGCGGCATTGTGGCTCAAGTGGTAGAGTACTCGCCTTGAACTGAGGAGTTCAGGGACAGTGCCCAGGTCCAGAGTTCAAGCCCCACAACCGACAAAAACAAACCACAAACAACAACAACAACAACAACAAAAAACCAGTGAATTCACAGCGTCTGTACAAAGTGGATCTAAATTCTTAAAACCTTGATAACACCTAAAACAAAGAAGATATGACTCATTGAGGTCCTTAGGTTTAGTACATCTTGCCTTATTATACTATACCTACACCACATAAATCTAAAGTTCCTTCCTTCAAGAGAAGAAAAGGAAATTCTCTTTCAGTCCTCCATGCAGCCCTTAAGATGGCAGTTTCTGTGTGATCTGGGAGCCTACCTCTTCCTCCTCCCTTCTGGCAGCCCAGGAGGCTGACTTCTCTAGTCACTGACAATGGACCTCCTGGCCTCCTGGCTTCAAGCCCAGTCCGAAACACAGGCAAGACTTGAGAGCATGGGAAGGATGTGAAGCTGAGCATTTAAGGAGCATTAAGGAGCTGCTTCTGTGTTGAGTGGTAATAGTATGGTTGGGTCTTCTATGAAAAGCCATAGCCTGTTATGTGGTTGGTCCTGTTGGTACTTGGAGTACCAGTAGCTCTCTCACAGCAGGTAGCCCATGATGAAACATCACCCTTTGCTGGCTTCCCTAGGTCCTGTCTGTGCCTTTGTAAGTTATTACATTGAAATCTCCTTCTGACACATGCCCAACAACCACAATCCTTTTTTCTACTCAGGATCTGGTATTATGTTGCCCACAAAACTTGGACCAGAAGTGGGGCTGTGGCTCAAGTGATAGAATGTTAGTCTTGAGCAAAAGAAACTCAGGAACAAGCCCTGAAGAAAAAAGAAAGAAAGAAAAGAAAATGTTCCTGGACCCAATACAGTGATTTTCCCCCTATTTTATGACAACATGCTGTCTTTCTTCTTCTTCTTAAGAAAGTGTTATCAGTAGAACAGCTTTCAGATTATCTCAGGTCCAGGCTTAGAGGCAGCCTTCCAGAAAGGAAGACAAATGTACAAGCATGTCAAGCTGTGACAGTCTCAACAGGCGAAGATTTCAAAAATCTTATGAAAAGGAAACTTTGAAGTGTTTCATTCAAAGTCAGCCAAAGCTTTTATCATAAGAGGAGGAGATTCTAATGTGGCCAGATAATTAGTATGAAGTGGGGCCCTATCCTCTCTTTGGAATGAGATGCCATGTATGGAATGTGCCCTGAACCCAAATGTGATTGCAAAGAGTCTAGGTCTCATTCTTGAAATTTATAATCATATCAACTATAGTTTTATGAGATATGGCATCATTTTTAAAAAGGCAGAACTCTTTTTTTATTTTTTTATTTTTTATTTTTTTTAATTTTATTTGCGAACATACTGTACAGAGGGGTTACAATTACATGGGCAGGATAATGCGTACATTTCTTACCAAGCATTGCAGCCTCCTCCTTTGGTTTACCATTCACATCCCTTCCCAGCCTCCCCCCTTCCCCCCAATCCCAACCCTTCTCCTCCCCCGCCTTCCCCCCCCCCAACCGACGTTGTAAAGCTCATTTTGGACATGACAACTTATACTTATCCTTGTTGCATCAGGTCGACCTGTATCCTTAAACAACTGTTTTTTCCCCCTCTCCTCCACAAGTTATACTGACATCAAATATAGTGAAAGCAGGGGTTATACTGTGGGGAAGGGACATACAAAGCAACAAAAAGATAGTCTTATAAATGCGTTAGAAACACATGCATGAAAGAAAAAACATTAAAATACATGTCTAAGGGTTCATTTTCCTGACATCACATTATCTGACCTTTTCCGCTTGACTCATATATATACTAAATATTGCAAATAAGGGAAACCATGGGACCTATGTTTCTTTGGGCCTGGCTTACTTCACTTAATATAATTTTTTCCAAGTTTTTCCATTTCCTAACAAATGGGGCAATGTCATTCTTTCTGATGGCGGCATAGAATTCCATTGTGTATATATGCCACATTTTCGTGATCCATTCATCTACTGAGGGGCATCTGGGTTGGTTCCATATCTTAGCTATGGTAAATAATGCTGCAATGAACATAGTTGTGCTGGTAGCTTTAGTGAGGTCTTGTTTGTAAACATTTGGGTAAATGCCAAAAGTGGGATTGCTGGGTCATAGGTGAGTTCTATGTGAAGTCTTTTGAGGAACCTCCATACTGCTTTCCAAAGTGGTTGAACAAGTTTACATTCCCACCAACAATGAAGTAAGGTTCCTTTCTGTCCACATCCCCTCCAGCATCTGTTGTTGTTAGAGTTCTTGATTTTTGCCGTTCTAACTGGACTGAGGTGGTATCTCAATGTTGTTTTGATTTGCATTTCTTTTATGCCTAGGGATGTTGAACATTTCTTCATGTGTCTATTGGCCATCCTTCTTTCTTCTTCAGAGAAGTTTCTCTTTAAGTCTTTCGCCCACTTGTTTATTGGGCAGTTGTTTCTTTGAGGATTTGTTCTTGGGGGGTTTAATTTTTTGAGTTCCATGTATATTTTAGATATGAGACCCTTGTCCGTTGTATGGCTAGTAAAGATATTCTCCCAATCCGTGGGCTTTCTATTGATCTTGCTAGCTATGTCATTTGCCCTGCAGAAGCTCTGCAACTTTATGCAGTCCCGTTTGTCCAACCTTTCCTTGATTTGTTGTGTTTCCGGGTCTCTATTCAAAAAATTTCGGCATGAGCCAAGGAGATCTAGGGTTTCTCCTATTCCATCCTGTAATGTTTTCAGAGTGTCTGCTTTGAGTTCAAGGTCTTTGATTCATTTGGAGTTGATTCCGGTGCAGGGTGATATATAAGGATCTAGCTTTAGTTTTCTACATGTAGTTAACCAATTTTGCCAGCACCATTTATTGAAGAGGCTGTCTTTTTTCCATTCTATTGTTTTAGCTCCCTTATCGAAGATTAGATGGCTATAGTTCTGTAGGTTCATTTCTGAGTTTTCAATTCTATTCCATTGGTCCTGAGGGCTGTTCTTACGCCAATACCAAGCTGTTTTGATTACTATGCCTTTATAGTAGAGTTTGAAATTTGGTATTGGTATTCCTCAAGCAGTGTTCTTCCGTTGAGGAGCGTTTTTGCTATTCGGGGTCTTTTATTGTTCCATATGAATTTTTGGATTTCCTCTTCTATTTCCTTGAAGAATGAGGTTGGAATTTTGATAGGTATTGCGTTGAATTTGTAGATAGCCTTGGGAAGTATTGCCATTTTCACGATGTTAAACTTTCCAATCCAGGAGCATGGGAGGCTTTGCCATATTTTTAGTTCTGTGTTGATTTCCTTTTTCAAGATTTTAAAGTTTTCATCATAGAGGTCCTTAACTTCTTTAGTTAAGTTGATTCCTAGGCATTTTATTATTTGTGGGGCTATTACAAATGGAGTTCCTTTCCTAATTTCAGCCACACTTTTCTCATTGTTGGCATACAGAGAAACCATTGATTTTGGGGGGTTAATTTTATAACCTGCTACTTTGCCAAAGTTTTGAATCAGCTTGAGTAATTTGGGAGTGGAGTCTATGGGATTCTTTAAACATAAGATCATGTCTTCTGCAAAGAGGGAGAGTTTTATTTCTTCTTTCCCTATTTGGATCCCCTTTATGTCTGCATATTGTCTTATTGCTGTAGCTAGGCATTCTAATACTAGATTGAAGAGAAGTGGAGAGAGTGGGCATCCTGGTCTTGTTCCTGAGTTAAGAGGAAATGGCTTTAGTTTTTCACCGTTGAGTACAATGCTGGCTGTAGGTTTGTCATATACAGCCTTTATTGTATTGAGGAATGTTCGATGGATTCCTAATTTTTCCAAAACCTTCATCATGAAGGGGTGTTGGATCTTGTCGAATGCTTTTTCTGCATCTATTGAGATAACCATGTGGTTCTTATTCTTGCTCCTGTTGATGTGATGAATATTAATTGATTTGCGTATATTGAACCAGGTTTGCATCCCTGAAATGAATCCTGTTTGATCAAGGTGTGTGATTTTTTGGATGAATTGTTAAAGTCGATTGTTGAGAATTTTTGCATCAATATTCATCAAAGAAATGGGTCTATAGTTCTCTTTCTTTGATGAGTCCCTGCCTGGTTTTGGGATGAGGGTTCTGATGGCTTCATAGAATGTGTTCAGTAGTGAGCTTTCTCTTTCAATTTCATTGAAGAGTTGGAGGAGTATTGGTGTGAGCTCTGCTTTGAAGGCCTTGTAAAATTCCGCTGTAAAACCATCTGGTCCTGGACTTTTCTTAGCTGGGAGGTCTTTTATTGCTGTTTCTGTATCAGTGCTTGATATAGGCCTCTTAAGATAGTTTAACTCATCTTGGTTTAGTTTTGGCATGTCAATATTTGCTAGGGAAAGGTCCATTTCTGTCAAGTTCTTAATCTTATTAGCATAAAGTTTTGAGAAGTATTCCATTACAATGTTCTGAATCTTGGTTGTTTCTGTGGTGATGTTTCCATTCTCATTTCTGAGTTTATTAATTTGGGTGTGTTCTCTTCTTTTTCTGATAAGATTTGCTAAGGGTCTGTCAATTTTGTTAAGTTTTTCGAAGAACCAACTCTTTGTTTTGTTGATTCTTTCTATAGAGTTTTTGGATTATAATTCATTTAATTCTGATTTAATTTTGATTATTTCTTTCCATCTACTGGATTGGGATTTATCTTGCTGCTCTTTTTCAAGGAGGTTTAGATGTGTCATTAAATTGTTCATTTCAGATCTCTCAAATTTGTTGATGTAGGAGCTCAGAGGTATAAACTTGCCTCTGAGTACTGCCTTTGCTATGTCCCAGAGGAGATGGTAATTTGTGTGTTCATTTTTTTGAATAGTATGAACATTTTAATTTCCTTTCTAATCTCTTCCATGACCCACTCTTGATTCAGCAGTGTGTTGTTCAGCCTCCATGTGATGCCGGACTTTCTTTGGTGGCTTTCGGTGTTGAGTTCTAATTTTATTCCCTTGTGGTCAGAGAGGATGCAAGGTATAATTTCAATGTTTCTGAATTTAGAAAAGTTTGCTTTGTGGCCTAAAATGTGGTCTATTTTAGAGAACGTTCCATGTGCTGCTGAGAAAAATGTGTATTCTGATGCTGCTTGGTGAAATGTTCCGTAGATTTCTGTTAAGTCTAGTTGATCTATGCAGCTGTTTAGATCTGCGGTTTCTCTGTTGAGTTTTTGCCAAGTTGATCTATCTAGTGGGGAGAGTGGTGTGTTAAAATACCCAATAATTAATGTCCTTGGATCTATATGGGATTTGAGGGAAAGTAGTGTGTCTTTGATAAATTTGGGTGCTTCATTGTTTGGCGAATAGATAATTAGAATTGTAATATCCTCCTGAAGGAGAGATCCTTTAATTAGTATGTAGCGACTTACTTTATCTCTTCTCACGAATTTTAATTTGAAGTCTATTTTATCTGATATTAGGATTTCAATTCCCGCCTGCTTATGGGGGCCGTTTGCTTGGTAGATTTTGTTCCAGCCTTTAACATTGAAAATGTGTTTGTTTTTACGGGCAAGATGTGACTCCTGAAGACAGCAGATAGAAGGGTCTTGTTTTTTAATCCAACTAGACAGTCTGTGTCGCTTAATTGGAGAGTTCAGTCCTTTAACGTGAAGAGATAGAACTGATAGGTATTTGGGAGTTCTTGCCATATTATTCACCTTCTTGGGGGCTGCAAAAACTGGGTTCTTCCTATGGTTCTTGGATTCTCAGTTTGGGTGCAATTTCTTGGCCTTTATTGCGGTCTTGGTTTTCTATGTGTAGGACATCTTTAAGAATCTTTTGTAGGGCTGGTTTGGTGGAGATGTATTGTTTCAATTTTTCTTTGCTATGGAAGGTTTTTATTTGGCCTTCAGTTTTGAAGGAGAGTTTAGCTGGGTACAGTATTCTTGGTTGATAGTTGTTTGTTTTTATGGCATGGCATACGTCATTCCAGCCTCTTCTTGCTTTGATTGTCTCTGCTGAGAATTCTGAGGTAATTCTAATTGGTTTCCCTTTATAGGTGATTACCCTTTTCTCCTTGACGCCTTTAAGGATCTTTTCCTTGGTCTGAGTTGATTCTGTGTGGATTATAATGTGACTGTGGGATGTCCTATTCTGGTCTGGTCTATTTGGGGTTCTAAAAGCTTCTTGTATCTGAATAGGCCTATCTTTTTGTATGTTTGGGAAGTTCTCTGCTAGGATCCTGTTAAACAAATTTCCTAGATCATTAACTTCTGTTTCTAGGTGCTCCTCTACACCCATTATCCTTAGATTCGGCCTTCTGATGGTGTCTTCCAGGTGTTGGATAGATGTATCATATTTCTTGGACTTGTCTTGGATGGTTGTATATTCTTTTTCTATAATATCTAGGCTGTCTTCAATCCCTGAGATTCGATCTTCTGCATGGTCTAACCTGCTGTCAAGACTCTCTACTTTGTTTTTAATCTCTTTTCCTTCTAGTTGGTCAGCTTTGTTGGTTTCAAATTCTTTGTTGAAGGTCTGTTTTAGGTCTTGTATGAATTTCTTTACGTCCTTAATTTGGTGTTCAGTGTTTGTTCTCAAATCCCTTAGTTGATTGGTTGTGGTTTTTTTGGACTCCCATTCCTTCTGTTGGGTTCCATTCAGGATTCCCTTTGTGGTCTCGCTGACTTCCTTCAGCTCTTTGTTAATGGATTCCATGATTGCCTTTAGAGATCTTTGTGTGTTCTCTACCTGGTTTCTCAATTCCTGTATTACTCTTTGATTAGCTTCCTCCCATTCGTGGGATTCCTGTAGCTCTCTTTCCTTCCGTTCATGGGATTCCTGCAGTTCTCTTTGGGAACTCTCCTCTGGATTATTCATTATCTGTTCTAACTCCTGATTATCACAATTGGGAATTGAGATATCCGGATTTGCCATTTTTCTTGTGTTTTTCCGGGTTACTATGCCCATTTGAGATCAAAATAGCACCAGTTTTGTGCTAGAACACTATCTTAAGGCAACATCAATCAAAGTTTGCTTTTGTACAGTCAATAGTCTACAGATACAATCTAGTTCAACAGATACATATATTCAACATCAAACAACTATATGTTAATTGGCTTCGAATCGCAGAGAAGAATTTGGAAGACCAGAAATTATTAGGGTTAGGGAGAGATGTGGGTAAAAAATAGGAATAGATTGGTGTGGGGGGCACAGGGAGAGTTAACTATGTCCTAATCCCAATGCAGGAAATAGGTTGGGTAGGATGCAAGTAGAGAGAGTGAGAAAAAGAAGAAAGGGAAAGTGAAATGAAAAGAGGCCAGAAAAAAATAGAAACGTAAAAATTAATATTATTATGGAGATTAAAAGACCATCTATTTAGAGAGGAATGTGAGTATATTAAGAAAAGGGAAGGGACATAGAGGAGAAGTGAAAAACTTAAAAAAATGCTTAAAATATTATATAGGTATAAAGAGGTAGTACTGCTATTAAGGAATTTAAGTCTCAGAGGTTTTGAATTGAGTAATAAATTGGTGGATTAAGTGTGTACACAATGGGGGATAGGGTCTACTAGTTTACTACAGGTTTATCTGAGGATGTGCAGGACAAGAGTTAAGTCACATAAAGAAGATCACGAGAGAGGAATAGGTGAACAGGATAATCAAGGGAGAAAAAAAAGATCAGAAGTTCAGTAGAGCCCGTCAAAAAAAAAAAAGATAGTTAAGAAAGAAAGAGAAAAAGAAAGAAGACAAGAAAAGAAAGGAAACCGCACATTCACATATTCCTAAAATAAAAATTATAAGCGGAAAAAATGTTACTGGAAAACAATTATTTTTTCAAAAAAAGGCAAAAATTAAATACTAATAAAATTTTTAGAAAAGGAAAAAAAATTATATATGTAAAGTACCAAAAACAAAGAAAGAATAGAAGAAAAAAAAAAAGAAAAGAAAAAAGTTCTTTGATTTTTTTTGGGGGGAGGGGTGGGAAGAATCCTATATCTCCCTTTAGTCTGTAACCAGCCTCTTGTTGGAGTCTCTGGTCAGCTTGAGGTCCTGTGGCTTGATTGGTTTCTTAAGTCAGTTTGTTCGAACAGGCAGAAAAATACTCTGCTTTACCCAAGATTTTGAGATCCTCCCCCCAGATTAGTTTAATGGGAGGCAGATCTGCTTTGAGAGTCACAAAAGAGGGGGATGCAGTGGTGAGGCTAATTTCTGGGTAGAGTTGAGGCCTTTCACCAATCAGTAGCTTTTCCCTGGGGCTATTTTGTGAAGAAAAAAAAAAAAACTCACAGAACCCAGCCTGGAGCCATTCTCAGGGTTTCTGTTTCTCAATTGCTTGTTGAGGCTGCTAGAGGGAGGGGCAACCTCTGGCTCTGGTTACCCAGTGAGGAAAGCCACTCCAATGGCTGGTGCCTGAGCTGGGTGACTTTTCCCTGGATGGAGCTGAGTCTGGCAGGTCACTTCGCCGTTAAGTTCTTGTGAGCTGCTAAATGACTCGTTTAATTCCAGGGCCTGAGTTGGAGCTGGCAGCTCCTTCGAGCTTTGTCGATATCCAAGATGGAGATCACCGGTGCTGGGGGGGGGGGGAGGGTGGCCTTCCCTCCTCTGCTCCCTGAGAAAGAGTGAGGACGTCGGGCTTCTACTCACGCCGAGTCTTGGATCCTGGGTCGTCTCTGGTCTGCAAACTGCAGGATGAAGATGTCTGCTCCTTGTTGGTTATTGCTGGTGTTGAGTAGAATCCGCTCGCCGCTGCGTCTGGCTCCTTCATCCCGGACTCTCTGTGTGTGCGCTCAGGTAAGGCTGCGATCGCCACCGCGACCCTGCTGCCGCCGCGGCGGCTGCTAGCAAGCGTTCAGATGGGTCTTGTTGTCTTGGCTTCCCTCTCTTGTCTAACTCTCTGTCCTGTGATGGCACACTTGGTGTGATTCTCTGGCTTAGGACTTTTCACTGGAACTCTAAAACTGCTTTCTATGCGAGAGCTTGTTCAGATTCCAGCTTCTCCTCCGCCATCTTCCGCCGTCCTCCAGCTGCTTGTTTTAAAACAGATACACATTAAAACTTTTGAACTCAATTTTTTTCTTAATGCAAGAATTACAATTACCATCACTGTACTAAGAAGTTAAACTTAACACATTTATGACTTTTAAAAACATATCCTAATTACAGAACATCATTGAAAGCAAGTCACATTACACAAAAATATTTTTCAACCCTCTTTTTAAGTCCAAGGGTCAGTTTTAGCAATACTAATCAATCATCACATCACTAATTTTTACCATCATGTTTCTAGTATTTATCTGTAGAGAAAAATGACAGAACAAAGATGGGCCACTTGGCCCCTACTGTGGAATGGGCACACACCTAATCTCACTCTTTATGGTAAGATGAACTGCATTTGTGCCAGCTTGTCCTCTTTCACCATGCGTGGCCTCCTCCCATGGCCCATCCCACCATGTATGACCAGCTGAACTGTACTTTTGTCTGTTTACCCCTTCTCCCTAAAGATAGGTCTTTTGTTGGCTTTTAATTTTTTTTCCTTTTCTTATCTCTTGGTTTTTGAATGAAAATACATAATTTTAGACAGACAGAACAAGTAATGTCTTTGACAGTGTTAAAGAAACTTTTATATTTAAACTTTTAATATTTATCCCCAAATTTTAGCGAAGAGAACTAAATTTCAAAGAGCCAATGCATTTTTGTTAAGCCAGATAACTTGATTACAGTGAAAACAGCCTTATGCATTTTAAAATATCAGCTTATTTTTATTTTTAATTAAAGAATCCTTAAAAAGTCATTTAAAACAATGTGAAAATACTTTAAAATTTTGGTAATGTCCAAACCTCATAACCTTTTGAATTTTAAAATTAAATGCACCCAATTGTTACAGCATGCTGATAATTTTTATCTTGAACATGTTCACAAACCTACAAAACACACAGATCTTAAAGCGTGCAAAAATCATAATCAGTTGTACATACATTTAAAACTGGTACCAATTCTAAAACAGAACTAGACAAGACAACAACCAAAGGCTGAGTTGGGGGGTAATGGGCCCCAAGTTTATCCTTACCTCAGAAAACATAACAGAAAACACACTGAAGTAAACAAGACAGACAAGTGGCCACAAAGACAAAATCAGGTCTAAGTGAATGGGGCAACATCTCACCACCATTCACAAGTGAGACTCTAACCCACTTACCAGGGGACTCAGACCTGGGGACTGGGACCCCCTCTACTCACCTCCGGAGGATTTTTCTGTTAGATTCCTACAAACGTTGACCCAGGTGCCTTCCAAGGTGGAGGAGAACTGCCAGTCAACTTGGGGCAAGGGAAAGAAGTCCCTAGCTGCCGTCCCCTCAGACTGACAGGTTCTTCCCCACACTCAGACCCCCTGGGACCAGGCCCGAGGCTAAGATCTTGCTGGTGTCACTTTCAAGTGGTCAGTGGCAGTTTTATCTGGTGAGTTGTCCCTGCCAATCCTTTTAAGTTATTGTTAGATCCTCCAGGTTTTTCACCCCCCACTACTCCCCTACATCTGGATCCAGAGAGGGTGGAGGAGGTGGCAGTGAAGGATAGAAAGGGAGTCAGTTTAAAGTGTAAGTAAAAAAGAAGGAGCTAGAGAGAAACAGATATTGAGGGGTGTTAGCCAGTCTCCTCCGGGCTCTCACATCAGGATGAAGCTGAGAGAAGAAACATTCCAAGAATTCCAAACTACATACACACAAACATTGAGACAAAACACAATTAGAGCGCCAGACTAGAGAGGGGCCCAAATGTCCTCACTAGTGGATAGTTAACCCTGATGGGGATCAGGGGGACGTCTCCTACCGGCCCAGTTGGCTGTCTTATAGCACGTCCACCAAGACTCTTGTCAACTCTAATACAGAACCTGCAGGCTACACAGATACCAGACAATTACAAAGCAGCAATGTTTTTACTTACAGGCCATTTGCATCATGGTGTCCCTGAATCCTTTTTTTTTTTTTTTTTTTTTTTGCTAAGTTTCTAAACTAATGTTTCCTTCCTCCGGGAACCAGGGGTATACTTCCTCAACAAAGTGAAAGAAACATTCTAATTGACTCTGTCTTACTTTCACTCCTGGAGCGTGAAGCATACACTTGAGAGCCTGCACATATAACATGCGGCTGTTTCCTTGCCCCATAATTTCTTACTCCCGACTATACTATCACCCACTCTTTTTCCGGACGCATCCTCTTACCTCAGTGGGGTCCTCTGCCTTGATCCCAGGTTTTCAGTGTCCCTGTTCGGGCGCCACTTGCCGGAGCCTGCCGGCAACGAAAGGGAATCCTGAATTAGGGGAAGAGGATGGAAAAATAAAGACATAAGAAAAAGGATGGGGTCAGGATGTCTGCAGCTCAAGACTGCAGCCCCATTTATTTTTAACTCTCCTTATTTATACTATTAGAAGTCAAGAGGTAACCTAAGGTCACCATAGTGCACAAAAGCAAGGAAAACTTTAATAAAAACAAGGGTGCAGAAAGTAACAAGACAAGGTCAACTCATAGAAAGTAAAACTAATTCTACAGACATAGCAAGGCACACCCGGACACCTGGTGCTTTTCATGAAAGCCAGTTCCTTGTACGTGCCTTCAAGTGAGCACAAGGGTCAAGATGACCTTGGAGCTTTACTGTCGGCTCCCAACAATATTTCTTTTTCCAATATTAAAGCTGTTAGTGTAAAATTGTTATATTTGTAGAGGAAAGACTATACAGCTTAAAGGTTCTGTAAGGTACCAGATTAGATCCACATTATCTTATCTAGGAATATATAATATGGGGTAAAACCAAATATTTTGGAATGACATTCTTTAATAAGTGGTGATAGGTTAGACAGTATTGGGGAGAAGTAAAAAGTGAACATTGACTTAAAATAACATTTATTCAAATATTAACTTCAAGGAGGATTAAAACGTGGCATATAAAACAAAGAATGACATAAATGTAAAGCCAAGAAAGATGTCTTGACAATTTTGGAGATGAAGCATACTTAAATTTGGCATTAAAATTATAGGAAAGGAAAAAGATATAGTAGAACTTAATGAACATGTAAAATAATTTGTTCTGTGAAAACTCGTATACAAGTAGTGAATAGAAATTGGGAGCAGGTGACTCATGTATCTCATCCTAGCTACTTGGGAGGCTGTGATTTAAGTATTGCTGTTTGAAGGCAGCCCAAAAAATAAATTCCCTGATAATCTTATCTCTGATTAATCAGCAAAAAAGCCAGAAGTTAGGAATGACTCAAATGGTAAATTATTAACAAATTGCAACAAATCTCAGGAACCCTGAGCTCAAGGCCCAGGACCATAGATACATGTACAAAAGTAATAGTAGTAATGCTAATAGTGATGATGATGATGATGATGATGATGATGATGATGATGATGATGATGATGATGTTGATGATAATTATGAAGATAATGATGAAGTGTACCCATAGTCAAGGATAAAATATTTGCAAATCCTATACCTGAAGAATGCTTCAAATCTAAACTTTACATAGAACTCTCCAAACCAATGTTTAAAAGAACATCAATTAGAAACCAGCGAAATACATCTGGTGAAAAATAAGCACAAGAAAGTCATCATCAGTCATCAAATAAATGCACATTAAACTAAAATGCATCATAAAACATGTATGAGAATTACTTCACATAATACAATAATGACCATACTAAATGTTATCAAGAAACAAAGAAACTGGGTGCTGGCAGGAATGTCAAGTGGGAAAGCTACTTCTGAAATCATTTTGACAGGTTCCTAGTATATGAAATATGCAACCACCAACAGTATAGCACGGGAATTGAGCTCTTCAGGCCTTGTCTCATAGAAATAAAATGTAACATTCACCCAAAGGCAAAAACACAGAGGTGTATAGCAGGATTATTTCCTCTAGTCAAAGAATTGGAAATCAATTCAGGCTTTCTTCAGGTGAATGGGAAACGATTTGTGCTACATTCTCTAAGAACAGAACCAAAAGGCAACGCGAGTGAATACAGTACAATATTAAGACATACAACAACAGGGAATAATCTACTATAGATCTGAAGGCAATCCTAAAAGCTTATTTATTGCATGATCTAGAAGTCGGAGAAAAAGTGTGTTGTTTTCCAGGATGAAACAGGTTTGGGATGGGCCAAAGAGAAGTAATGGGTTTAATTATAAAAAGGAAGCATGAAACAATTGCTTTTGGTAAGGAAACATATCTGTAAATATGGTATATTCATAATTAAAATAACTGAAGTCAGCATAAGGTACTTGTGAAATATCAATGTCCTACTTGTGATGTTACATTAGAAATAGTTAAATAAATTGGAAAAAAATATTCAAGGGATTTATCTGTGTTCTTCTTATAACATCCTAACAATCCATACTAACCTCAATAGAATTTAATGGTATCTAAAAATTAGAAGTCAATATTGAATGTTTATAATGAAAAATAAATAGTGTGGGTCCAAGACTGGGATGAAATATGCCTTGCTAATTAGAAGGCAGAGATTTAGAAGACTGATATCCAGGGCAAATTCTGACAAAAAATTGTGAGAAACTACAAAAACAAAGAAAGCTAGATATAGTTTGATTTCCATGTTTTCTCACGTTTGTGGAAGCCATAGGTAAGCGATCATTGCTCAAGGGTGGCTTGGCCTGAAAAATAATGTGAATTTTTTTGGCTTAGCAAAATATAAGTCTGTCTCATGCTTCCCTTTTATAATTAAACTCAGTACTTCTCTTTGGCCCATCCTGTTAAAACAGGAGTGCTTATAAACAAAAGCGCTGGTCTGAAGCCTCAAAATAAGGACCCTAGTCTCTCTGGACCAAACAGTCTCTAACATGAGGTTTTATTTAAATTAACAAGCATGATTTTATATTTTGCAGAGTGGGATGGTACACAGTCACAGGCAATGTCTGCTATGTCAAGTAATCCAATCTACTCTTTTACATGTTACCCAATAGCCAGGTTTCAACACAAATTACTACAATGAGATTGTACAAATGAGACTATAACTTTTCCCTCTCATGAATCAAAATTCTGTCAAATGATTTATGTCTTCCAGATGTTTGCACATTTCTCATGATCTTTTCTACTATTTTGTCCTTATTATTCATATTGATAGTACTTTTTGTTGTTTTCTTGTGTGTATATGCCATTTTTAGGGCTGGAACTCAATGTTTAATGGTCTTCCTTGAAATTTTTGCATATGACTGATGACACTCTATTCCTTGAGCCACATTCACACCTTCTGCTTCTTGCTGGATAATTGGAGATAAGTTTTCACATTTTTGTCTGTTTGGACTGACATTGAACTAAAATATTCAGGTCTAATCCTCCTGAGTTTCTAGGATTCTACACATGAATGGGTAACAATAATCTTTGCTTTACTGGTATGTTAATTAAGTGATAGAGGAAAGAGCAAGTATATTTGTGTTAAGTGTGCAATTTTCAAATGCAAGTTTGAATCAACTTGATATAATGTAATTATTATCATTTTTAACAGTTCAATCTATGAATAGTACACATTCTCACAGAAATATAATTGAAAACAAAAGGCATCATTTTTTTAAACTAATGGAACCATGAATTTCTTTCAATTTACCAATCATGTTTTATATAAGTTTAATTAGCAGACTTCTATGACTAAAATTAAATCTATTAATCGTATACCACAAGAAGCAAGGTGATTATAGTTAAGAATAGATATATCATCACAGCCAGAAGATGAATTTTTGAGCATTCTCACAAAAATAAATGTTATATGCAGAAATAAATGGATATGATGTAGCTTGATCATTACACAACATGTAAATGAATGGGATTATCACTTAATATTTCATAAATATGTAAAAATAATTATGTAGCTAGGTGCCAGTGGCTCATGCTTGTAATCTGAGCTACTAAGGAGTCTGAGAGCTGAGAACCATGGTTCAAAGCCAACCTTCGCAGGAAAGTCCATGAGACTCATCTTCAATGAGCCAAAAGACAACTGGTAGTGGTTCAAGTGGCAGAACACTAATTTGAGCTGAAGCGCTGAGGTACAGTGTCCAGGTCCAGATTTCAAGCCCCACGACAGAAAAAAAAATAAAAAATGAACAGTTACAAATAAACAAATATTTTGACATAAATGTTAAAATATATATTCTAAAATTTTTAGATCTTCACTATATATACTAGTTCATATAAATATATAGAAGGGTTTTCTGGCACTATATATACTAGTTCATATAAATATATAGAAGGGTTTTCTGGATTTAGTTTTCATTGAATCAATTGTGTAAATCACACATATCTCATTCAATTCATATTTGTATGTTTATATACTTATATGCCATAAGTATAATTAACAGATATGTGATAGACAGTGCTGTTTTAGGAATCTTCCTTGACATTCTAACATTAACTTTTCTCCCCTAAAATCAGTGTGCCCTCCAACCTTGTCAGAGGTTCCATCTCATTGGAGCAGAAAAGTATAAGCCATAATCAATGTTTGGAACAGTTGTAACATTTTACATATATTTCATTTAGTTTAAGAACCAAAACATTAATTTCCTCTTAACCATACCAGTAATAGCAAAATGTCTTCTGAGATTTTCAGTCTCTTAAAAGATGATGATCTTTAATTATACATCACTTTTTTTCTGCCTAACATTCTATATCTTAGAAAGATTTTTTTTTGTGTGTAACCCTGTTTTCCTAATTATAAGACTGGAACAAAGGCAATAATGTAAATAGCCAAGGAAAATAGTTGAAAACATTTAAAAAAGCAATCACAGACACTCCTGTTTTCACCGGTTTCAATGAAAATATACATTAAAGTATCACGTTTTTGTTATCATTCATAGATTAATAATTAAACTTTAATTAGCAGTGAAGAAGGGAACAGAATACTTTGTTTGAAGACAGCTTGACTTTGAACCATTCAACATAAGCGTAATTGATTTATTTTGTTTTTCTATGTAATTGCCAACATAATAGAGAGTGACATGCAAAGGCAAGAAAACACCAAACCAAAGCAGTAAACTTTTGCCTAAAAAATAATTGTGAGAGTCTACCTCTTTCAAAGTCAGGCTTGCAAAAAGGAAAAGTGTATTTGCTTTAGTGTGAACAATAAAAATATAAAAATCCTTTATTAATGTTTTACATATTTTGACTAGATCTTTTCATGTTGGAGAAGAGGAAAGGTATGAAAAAGTTCAAGATTGACTATTCCCCAAGGTCATTCTTATTTGTCAGCAATTGCGATAGAATTGGCCTTGGTTACTCTTAGTATCATGCTTTTTTCCATTTAGAAGCATAATTTGTGGCTGGGTTATAAACTGCAAAACCTTGAGTATTAATTACGAGTCATTTCCTAAGAGAGGAAGTTGCTGTGTAAACAAACCTAAAATATCAAAGACTTAGCATAGTGGAAATTATTTTCTAGCTATATCACAATCTGTAGGTGTAGACTTTGTTTCCCATTGTTTCAGGGAACCCATTTTTGTTATCTTCTTTTTCACCATCTAGTGATCCTATAACATCCTATACCATCCTGGGATTGCTGTATCTTTACTGGATTCTCTTATTTCTGTTGGAATGTTAGAAAAAATTGAAAATTGATTTTCTGTTTCTGTTTTAACTTATTTTTATTACTTTATAACCTGTCTCTCAAAATTACATAAATGTCATTATAATATTAGGAGTACATATTTCATTTCCATATTCTTACCCTACCCTTCTACATAACTTTTTATTTAGTGATCCCCAAATGTGAAAATATAGATAGGGAGCTTCTTATTTAAATATTATTTAGAATTTCAAGACTTCATTAATGCAAGGCCACTAGTAGTATGTACATCATACATGTGTACAAAGCCAGTTGCAACTTTTTCTTATTCTCAGAAACTAAGATATATGGTGTCTCTGTAGTTGCATCCAGAAAAGGCTATAGTTGAGTTAGGTTACTAAACCATATCTGCTGTAAAAAATTCTACAAGTTAATTGGCTTGAATACTCCTTATTTATCATTTTACAGTTCTAAAGGACAGAAATCTAAAAGAAGTCTCACTAGATTAAAATCGAGCCCCACTTACACAGCTAAAATATTTTTCATATGATTATTGTGGAAAAGGAATTTACTTCTTGCTCCACTTTCCAGAAATTCAGAATCTGGGTTGTTGTCTATCTTCTAATGTAGCATCATGACATCTTTCTGATGGTTCTTGCCTAATCATGTCCATTTTGAACTACAGCTGGTATTTTAAGTACCCATTTGATTTATAGTTCCCCCATTTGAAATTTATTCAAATTTCTGTTCCTTAGGTAATGAAAAGTGATTATTTTATAAACCGATATATAATGCAAATCAACATTTGAGGGATTAGAAATTTGGGGAAAACAGATATTTTAGAAAGGTATTTTATGGTATACCACAATGAGTGTTTAGCATTCTTTCTACTATAATCTGTTATTCTTTCATTAATTTTGAACAACATATTTCTTCAATGAACTATAACTAGAAAAAAAGTAGTCCCTGAAAGCAATTAATCCTGATTAAAACATTGTCATGTACTAGAAATTCTAAATGCCAGAGAGCAGCTCCTGAAGCTGTTCTGACACTATCACTTTTTATACATTTTGCTTACAATCTTCTCTTTTCAAGAGCATTTGATTGCTATTATTTTGGAATTATGGTTAATATTTATTTGAGTGCTATTTTTAAAGAATGCACCATACAATACTGGTTGTCTTTTTCTAACTTTTTGTGTCTAATCGATTTCTGAATCACAGCTAATTGAATTACATGAACTATTTATTGAAGTTGAATCAGTGTGAAGAGGAAAAGAAAAAAAGATGTCTCTGAGGCTATGTCTCATTAAAAATGTACCTACAAACTGTTTATCTTAAAATCATCTACTTTTCATTATTTTTACGTTCTGATAAAATTTAGCCTCTCAACTGAATGTTTTATTACATTTCTCCAAAAAGCAAACAACAAATTACTATTTATTTGATATTTTTAACTTTAAAATTTGTATTTATTTAACAAACTATATTTTCAAAAAGTTAGCCAAGGCAAATGGTTTATTAGATATCTGGAACCATGTTCAGACTCTATGCTGGAAGTCAGAAAGAGAAAAAAATCACATTTTTATTCTACTTTAGCCACACTGACTTATTCACCTGTATCTGAAAGAATGACATCTTGATTTGAAGCCTTTTGCACGATTTCCACAATGTGTAATTCTTCCTTTATTAATAGGAGAATTTGGAGGAAGGATGAAAATTCAGACTAGAAAAGAAGAGGAAAAAGATGGAGAAATCTAGATGTTTTGTTCTTCCTCATCTCAATCACAAGGTCTAGACAATGATTGTGGGTATTAGATACAGTACTCTAGTGTGATTAAACGCACCTATGGAAAAAGATAACCCCACAAGTGATCACATGGAGAATGCGTATTTATAAACAATGTAATAGCATCAAACAGGAAATGTTATCTATTTGTTTAGTTCTTGTTTTGTATTTGTTAAATTCTGGTGTGCTATAGTCAACTATCATAAAGTTATACAAGAATGGTAAGACATTAACATCTTAATTTCATATTCTAATATTAGCTTAATTCTGCCTGTGTTATATGTATGAGGCTGTATTTGAGTTTTGCTATATTCTTCTAGTAGATAAGTTGAATGAAGATCCTCTCTGGAAATATTCTATTTTTATAACTAAGGGAAAACAAGTCTGCTGTTAGACACAGACAATGAGATAGAAATCTTCCCCCAGAAATAGCCTTTCACCACTTCTGGTTCATTTTTTTAAGTTGAAGTAAGTCACATGACCGATCTTGACATTGCAGAGTAGAGGTAAATCTCATCTACAGGAAGATGATGCAGGACATAGAGTTATATGCCAAGATATGCAACACTTGAGATAAAGAGGAAAAAAGAGAACTATAATACAATCAATCATACTTGCCATCACACGGCTCTGCAGGAAGGAAGCTGTTATGTACCTTTGTTACTAAAACTACTGAGATCTCCAAATCATGTCTTTTATGCTTGGATGTTACAGGAATTAGAGAACATTTTGATACTGAGACAGCATAAAATCTCAAAGAAAGTTGGAGTAATCATTTCAATATTACCTTTTGTTCTCCAAGGAAAAGAAACCATTTTATAGACAATAATTTATACTTTCTTACCTAGTATGTTTTTTCCATAAATTGGGCGCTTGCCTTGCATGCCTGAGGCCCTGGGTTTGATTCCTCAGCACCACATAAAGCCAAATGAAAAAAGCCGGAAGTGGCTCTGTGGCTCAAGTGGTAGACCGCTAGCCTTGAGCTGAAGAGCTGAGAGACAGTGCTCAGCCCAGAGTTCAGGCCTCACGACTGGATCCCCCCCAAAAAAAAGAGAAGTCAAGAAAAAAATAGCCAAGAGTAAGCAATGTTTATCAGAGTAAGCTGTTATTTCTATGGCCATCAATCCCAAGATTTATGCCATAAAGTCATCATAGTCCAACAGTTTCCAACTTGTAAGGCTCACCTTAAAATTCCCTTAATTCACATCATGAGTAGCTTATCTCTATTGTGAAAAAATACTACATATCTGCTAATGTTATGCACTTCTTGTTCAGGAAAGAATAGCACAATAATCTAGGCTGCATCATTTTTACCCATCATGGTATTTTTGAGATCAGAACACATGCAAATATTATTTATATTTATACATTTTTTAACAATTATATATATTCAGTATGCTAAGATCAGAAGATGTCGGCTCAAAGCCCACCGAGGCATGGAGGTTCCTTAGATTCTTATGTCCATTAAACTTCTTGGAAAAAGCCAGTCACAAGTGGCACTGAGGTTGAAGTGGTAGGGCATGGGGCTGGAGCATAAACAGATTCAGAGACTGTGGCCAGGCCCAGAGTTCAAGCCTCAGCACAAACCAATGAAACAAAAACAAAAACAAACCCAAAACCTAGCATTTTTCTTATTGGATACAGAGGTAAATAATTAGGAAATTTCTTCCTGTGTTACACATAGGTAGAAGAAAGAAGATGTCACACAATTATTCTCTTCATAACATGTTATACTAAACCTTTAAAAATTGCTCTTTTTCTAAATTTATAAATTAATATCATCCATTTGTTGGTAACTCTGTCTAGATTATTCATATTATCATGCTATACATGAACTGTTGGAATCATCTATTTACTAAGTTCTAATTATATCTCTCTTGAAAGAATATTTTAGGTAAATAGAAAGCCAGAATCATTTGTGAATTTGTCAATTAAATCCTCTACTTAAAAAATTTTAGTATCCTATAGAATATGAAATTACAAACAAAACCAAAATATTTATTTTAAATCTAAATACTAATTTAGCAATGTCTACAAAGTCCTACATTAGACAAACTTTGCTATTTCTCCAGGATTAAGCTTTTTTAATCCTTCATCATTTCTTTGGAATCCAACAGAATTATGCTTACTTACTTTTGCAAATTTTTGTATGGGAATCATGAGCCATTTTGCATCTAGGAATGTTCTGTAATTAGGAGAGCATTTAAACACAACTTAGGATTATATATGTGTTTCATTTCAATAAGAAACGACTTCTAAAATCATAGTGACAAAATTAGCACAAACTTCCAACTATAAATACCTTTCTTGTTTTTAGTTTGTTTTATTGAGACAAAATTATACTACCTGGTCAAGGGAATTTATCTTTATGTAATTCCACTCTCCAATCTCCTGTCTTAGTCTGAGTGCTCGAATTCCAGGCTGTATCACATTGCCCTGCCATAGTTTTTTGGTTTATTGAATCTAGATACAGACTAGCAATTTTTGAACTTCTTCGATGATCTTATCCACTAGACTGACTGCTCAAGCTGTTTATGTACGATTTTCAAAAATTTTCTAACATTTGACACAGGATATGAACATTTACAGATGCACTTGTAGGGGTCTCTGATTCATTCCTCCATGGATCTAATCCCTTTAATAATGATTACTTGACTCTCTTACTATCGCTAGTCCCTACCTATGTAACATATATATAAATAGATAGATAATATTATATATGCAGAGAGAAAGGTAGATAAATAGATACATATATACATATATACATATATATGTATATGCAAAGAAAAGAAAAAGAAATGTGATCTTAGCCACCAGTTCATTACTAGTATAATCCCTACTCTCTCAAGATGGATTTTTTTCCAGTTACCTCCCTACTCTTATATCTGACTTGCATTAGTACCAGAATTATTCATCCATTCTACTTGTTACCAATTAGCGTGATTAGCAAGTGTAGGGATTGGCCTCATACTTCATGTTACTCTTCAGAGTAATGTTTTTTCTATATCACTCCCATAAATCTACATACTGGACTTGGATTCATTGTTTCAATTTTGTCTTATTTGTAGAATCTTCTATATTGTCTTATACTTAAAGACAACTTCTCTTTCTCCTGTTACTGCTATTGTTTCTCTAACTGTAAACTCATGTATACTTGGGAAATAATGCACAGCACATACACTCACAAAAAATGATCTGAGAACATTCTTCCCATTAAATATCCTTAGTATGTTTTAAGTTTTTTTTATATTGTTGCAGTAGCATGTATACAATGCTGAGAATTGGAATTATATAAAATATGCACTATGGCTGGGCACTGGAATTTCAAGGATATAATCTTAGCTGGTTAAGAGACTAAGAGCATAGTTCAAAGCCACCCTGAGTAGGAAAGTTCATTAGATTCTTATCTCCAATTAACCACCAGGAGAAATGGAGTTCCAGCTCAAATTGTATGTAGAGTAGTGGCCTTGAACACAAAAGCACCATCCTGGCCCTGAGTTTAAGGCCTAGGATCACCAGAAACAAAAACACAAAATACAACATGGAGTTAGATATTTTATAATAAAGCACCTTTTAATATACTCTACATTGTTAGAATGACTAGACTTCTGTGTTAGCTTTAAAACCTACCATAATAAGTGATATTGTCCATTTATTAAACGGAAAGATTTATTCAGATTTACAAGTTTGAAGGTTTCAGTGTATGTTCAATTGGTTTTATTGCTTTGGGGGTTTGTGACAAGACAATATCAATGGGGGGAGTATGTCAAAGACAAATGTTTTTTTACCTTGAAGGATTAAAGGTAAAAGAAGAAAGAAGATGAGAATCTATGTTCTCCTGGGTTTCACTCTGAACTTAATATCCATAAGAACAAATCAGATATTATCCACAGTCCGGGAGGAAATGGAAAGACATTTTTCTTTAACACATAGTTCTTTCTGGGACATTCTAAAATCAAATGGCAACATCTTCACCAATGATAATGACTTGTCCAGGGGTGGAAGCAACTAGATATTACTATAAATTCTTATCAAATCTCAGCAGACTAAATATTTTATGGAATTCCTATTAAATTATTTTCTTGCAGACTGACTGGGTCTTCAGACTACACGTGTATATCTCTGTATTAGTATGTGTGTATGTGTGCATTTGAATAAACTTATATAACAATTTACCAGATAAAGTATTACTATAGTCTTTTGTTTTTCTTCTCATATTTGAAAACCTGCCACAACTCCCAATCAAATCCCATCCAAGATTCAAACATTAATGCTGTCCTAAAAGTTCTGTATGCAAACCCAAGTACATCTACCTCGTTTAACACGGCCATAGTATATTAAATTATGTCTTCCAATTTCATTGTCACCAAGGAAACAATGCACAATATTTCTTTAAAAAATACCTAGATTATAGAATACTTTAGTTATAAAATTGAAGGAATATACATTATGGGATTTAATTTAAATATTTAGTCACTCAAATGGATATTCTATATCCACAACTCAGAGCCCCTTTAAACTACATAAATGCAAAACTCATCTACTACCATCTTCCATGAATATAGTCCTTGCTGAAAACAAACCAGATATGGTAAACAAATTAACATGTAGGCCATTTTCAAATGCTGCTGTTCTAAAGCATGGAAGTGACAGAGCACTGAATGCCTGTGAACAGCTGGTTCTAAGGAGTATGGAAAGGGATTATTTTGCACCATAAGTGGAAAAATCCACAGATGTTTCAGGTTGGAAAACTTTTCACCCTTTACAAAATCTATGCTAAACTATTCATATTTTACTGTACTTTCCTGCAACTAGTTTGATATATTTTAATAATTGTCAGGCCATGTTTCTCTATATTCTACTGGAGATTTATTATTTCATGCATGGATGTATATGTATATGTATGTGAATATGTATGTATATGTATATGTATGTATATGTATCTATCTATAAATGTTCCAATGTTGATCATCAGACTTGTAACTTTGCTTTGTTTTGCTGTTTAGCAGTTAAACCTGGTGGGCATATTCTGTGACAATATCTGTGCTCATTCTCATCATTCTTTTAGGTACCACACCATCAGCTTTCTAAAATCAGCTTCATTACCTGGAGAAGGTTAACAGTCATTCCAACCAAAATCCACCCAGAGGGTTTTGATAAAGCAAGCTTTAAGAAAGGAAGATAACATGAAGTGACAACTACAGAATTTCTACAGAGACATGACATCTTTCTTTTCTCCTAATAAAGAAAGCATTGATTAACACTATAAATATACTGCAGATTATTGTTCTTTTTCCTACCTGAAGCCTTCATTTCCATAATTTTTAACATAAACTTTTCCAAGATTTTTTGATAGTTATTGGATTCCATCCAAAACAAAGCCATGTATATCAACAAACCCAATATTTTCATCTCAGAGTACTAAATAATAGAGGGAGAAAATTAAGGTTAACTACATATGTTAAGCACAAATATAGGGAATATCAAGATATTTTTAAATTGTATACTTTTACTGGATGAAGTGGCTGAAACCTGGAATTTTATCTACTTGTAAAACAGAGATTAGAGAATTCCAGTTCCTGGCAAGCCCAGACACAAAATAAGAAGTTTCAGAAATTCTAACCATTTAGTGGATGCAATGATTTTTCCTTGTTTTAGGAGGACCACAGTCCATCCAGGGCCAGGCATAGTGATACTACCTCAAAATAAGCAATCCAATTACAATCTGCAGGTATTGCAATAGCAGTGATGCTGTTTCACACGTATATGGTCATAGGTTCAATACCCCAGTATAACAAGGAATTAAAATGTGTGCCAGGCCAAGAATTTGGCATATCTAAGGTCAAGACTTCATACTGGTTTTACAAGTTCTAATAAAATCTTTATCTCTTTGGCTATTTTTTAAAGTATAACCATAACTTCCATGCCCAAACCAAATGATTTCCTAATAGAGATTTTCTCCTATCCATTAAGTAATATGCTATGTTTTGGATACTGTTCCACTGAAATCACACTAATGATAAAAAAACACATTGTCTTCAAAAGTGACTGCATTTTGAAACAAAATCCCAAAGGTAGCATTTAAGTTGAAGTCTCTTCCAAGAGAAGCAGAAGGCCTTGAATGCACCAAGGAAAGAGGACTCAGAAGAAGCCAATTCTGATCTTGGAGTTCTAGTTCCACAAACTCAGAGGCAATGTATTTAAAGTGTTAACGCTACCCAATCTCTTGTAGTTTATTATTATTATTTTGTTTTCTTTTGTTTTGTTTTTGGGTCCAGTCGTGGGGCCTGAACTCTGGGCCTGGGTGCGGCGCGCGCCTTCTCGACCAGCGAGGAAGAACGAACACCACACCAGGAGTCTTCTCAGATCACGCTTTATTGGAGAGCCTTTTAGTTGATGGGAGAGCTTGAGCGCGAGAGAGCGTGCACCCGAAACATGGCCGCTTATATAGGGAATAGGAACACGGGTCTTTCTATCATTGGTCGTCTGCCTTTCACCGTCACCAGGTGCCACGGGATTGGCTGGGGACTCTACGTGGCTTGCGCATGCTCAAAGCCCAGGACCCACTGTCCCGCCAAGCACCGCCTGAAAGGGAGTGGTTACCGCAAAGCTGCAAGGGAGTGGGCGCCATCTTGTAATGGCGTTTACCCTGGCTCCCTACAGTTCCCCCTTTTTTGTTTTTTGGCAACAGGTAAGAGTAGAGGTTGGGCCTCTGTCTAAACCATTAGGACCTTGCACTGGCCTTCGCCTGAGGGGCGCGCCTTTCCCAGTGATGACCAGGCCCGTCCAATGCCTTTTTTGCAGAGGTGGGATCTTGGGCATCAACCCACTTGCAACCCAGCATGCTCTTCTTGAGGAGATGGTCCTCCTCAAGTGCAGTGCACTTGCCTAGCACCCTGTCCCAAATTGCAAATTGCATACCTGTCCCGGTGCAATGGGATCACCTGATCCCTCGGGGTGCTAAGGCTATGCAGGATGGTAAGGCTTAATTGCCTCTCAGGGCCGACAGCCCGATCTGGGGTGAGGATCCACTCTCCAAAGCGGCTAATGCTTGCAAGATAACAACCTTGTCCCTTCTGGTTTGGGCTCGAAGGTGACAGACCAACCATAGGCAGACCACGCATCCTCCCAAGCAGCAGGCTAAAAACATTCCGACTCCCACCCACTCTTTGAAAAAGGACACCCCAGAGGCAACCCAGTCTTCCATCCTACAATCTGCGGAAAATAAGGTGGGGAGAAAAAGGGAGTCTGCATGCAGGGGCATAGGAACTGGCCAGGCCCTGGTGACAGCCCACAGCCATTGGTTTAGCTATCACAGGGGTTGCTATTAGCACTGTTGCTAACAGCAGGAAGATCAGCTGCATCAGGAGAAGAGTGGATGGCATCTTCATTTTGCGGGTCTTCTTTTTCAAGAGGGTGTTCTTCTGCAGTCTCCACCAGCCTGGTCAGTCTCGTTGGCACCCAGTGAGGTACTTCTTGACTCTGTGGAAAAACAAAAACAGCTCCCCTGGATCTCGTTATTACCGGATCCGGTCCATACCATTTATTATTAATAACATCCTTCCACATAACCATGTCTTTAGTATCCATGGGGTCTCTTGTCATATGCCGATCTGCGGCAGACTGATCGTTGTCATTTAGAATTAAAAAATTAAGGGTAAAGAGCACAAGAGAAAGTCTTTCCCTGGGGGACGCTGACTCAGCAATTCCCCCTTTTTGTTTTTGAAGCATTTCTTTTATGCTTCTATTAGCTCTTTCCACTATACCTTGTCCTTGAGGATTGTAGGGCAATCCGGTGGTGTGGGCAACCTGCATTTGTGCGCAAAAGGCGTGAAAACCATGGGAAGTATAAGCAGGGACATTATCCGTCTTGAGTCTAAGGGGCTTTCCCCAAGCTGCCCAAGCTTCTAAGCAGTGTATTTTGACGTGAGACACCTTTTCTCCTGCCAAAGGTGTGGCATGAATGACACCAGAAAAGGTGTCCACAGACACATGTAAATATTTTAACTTACCAAATTCTGTCAGATGAGTAACATCCATTGGCCATAGGGCGTTTGGTCTCAACCCCCTGGGGTTTACTCCCACATGGGGAGGATGAAGAAAGGTAACACAAGATTTACAGGCTTTAACAATATCTGTTGCCACATGCCTGGACAAATTATATCTTTTCCTAAGGGTATTAGCAGGTACATGATACAATCTATGAAAGTCTTTTGCCAATTCTACAGGATCAGCAGCGACCAGAGCCACAGCCCGAGTTGCCTGGTCCACCAAATCATTACACCTTGCCATCGGGCCCGGCAACATAGAGTGGGCGCGAATATGTCCAATATAAAAAGAGTGTTTTCTCTTTAAGATAAGGGACTGAATCTGTAACAAAACATTAGAAATAGTACTGGCCTGCTTGATTGAAGCAGCAACTTCAAGAGAAGCAACGGCATTTACAACATATAATGAATCAGAAAATAAATTAAAAGGTTGATCAAATCTTTTAAAAACTTCAAGCACAATTAAACATTCAACAGCCTGTGGGGCATTCGGCCGAAAATTAAAGACTACCGGCTGTTTGTGTCCTTGAACAAAAAAGGCACCTTGTCCAGATTTTGATCCATCCGTAAAGATGGTCAGGGCATCAACCAAGGGCTCCTTTGAAGTGACAACAGGAAAATACACTAAATTTTTGTTAACTATGGCAAGCAGAGGATGCTTAGGATAATGGTTATCAATTACATTTGGAAATGAGCAAACAAGAATTGCCCACATATCCACTGTGGCTGGTAAAATTTCAACTTGCTCACGGGTGTATGGAATAATTAATTTATCTGGAATTTTTGCAAAGTGCATCAAACAATACTTTATACCCAAAATTGCCTGCTTAGCCACTAATTCAGGAAAATATTGAACAGTTTTTGCTCCCACAGAATTGCCGTGGAGCCACCATAAGGGGCCATTTTATCAAAGAACCCCCGTGGGATAATTTTTTGTTTTTAATATACATAAATCGATAGGTAATTTTAAATCAACCCGTGAAAGTTGAGCCCTAGACAAAGCTGCCTCAACCTTTTGTAGGGAATTTAGTGCTAAAGGTGTCAGGGATCTAGAGGAGGTGACTTCAGGGTCGCCCTCCAAAATGGCAAATAAAGGTAACAACTCTGACCGAGGGAGATTAAGAAACCCCCTTATCCAATTAATATCTCCTGCCAATTGCTGAAAATCATTAAGTGTTTTGAGATGACCAGTTCGAATGGAAAGTTTTTGTGGTTTAATCTCAGTAGGAGAAACAATGGTTCCCAGAAATTGAACAACACTAGTCTGTTGTACCTTCTCAGGGGCAATAATCAGTCCTTTATCAGCTAAGGTCTCCGTTACCTGCCCAAACACTTTATGAAGAGTCTCTACCGAGGGAGCAGCCAACAAGATATCATCCATATAATGGACAATCCGTACTTTTGGAAATTTTTCCTGACAGGGGTTAATGCAGCCCCTATGAACAATTGACAAATTGTTGGGCTATTAGTCATCCCTTGGGGGAGAACTTTCCACTGATAGCGAGCATCCGGGGTTTCATGATTAACAGAGGGCAAAGTAAAGACAAAGCGCTCCCTATCCTTTTCATAAAGAGGTATGGAAAAAAAACAATCCTTAATATCTAAAGCTAAAATAGGCCACTCTCGAGGTAGCGCAGAGAGCCATGGAAGTCCCCTTTGGATGGGTCCCATAATTTGCATCTGGGCATTTACTGCTCTAAGATCATGTAATAATCTCCATTTTCCGGAGGCCTTTCTAATTACAAAAATTGGGGTATTCCAAGATGACACTGAAAGCTCAACATGCCCCAGCTGCAGCTGTTCCTGCACAAGAGTTGGAGCCGCTTCCAATTTTTCTCGAGAGAGGGGCCACTGAGGAACCCACACCACCTTTTGCGTTAACCAAGGTATGGGTACCGCACCTTCAGTGGAAGCTTTGTTTTCAGAGGCCCCTAAGAAAAACCCAAACCCTTCCTGTCCTGTTTAGGAAGTGGCTCTATCGGCTCCTTGCGTCCTTGGAGACGCCGACCAAGCCCCAAGGCTGGCACAAATCCTTGCTGTTTCATCATATTCTGACTGGCCTCAGAATAATCATTAGTTAAAGTTAGCTTTAGCTGTTGCTGCACATCTCTTCCCCAAAGATTGACAGGGACGTCTACCACAAATGGCTGCATTTTTCCAACTTGGCCTTCGTCTGTTTTCCAAGTCAATTCTTTTGCACTTAACTGTGGGGCATGGGCATAGCCCAGCCCTTGTAAGGTCTGGGAGGATTTTTGAGTTGGCCATTGCTTTGGCCACTCCCCTCTTTGGATGATGCTTTGATCTGCCCCTGTATCCACCAGTCCCTCAAATCTTCTCCCTTCCACTTGGAGAGTTAGCATGGGTCTTTGGTCTAAAGTTATGGACAGGCATGTAAGGTCGACTCCAGTGGAGCCTAGCCCTTTATCTCCTCTCTCTATCTCCTTAGCTGGGAAGTTGCCATGAAGAGAAGGCAAAAGCAGGAGCTGTGCAATTCTATCCCCGGGAGAAATGGACACCACTCCATGGGGGACATGACAGAGGACCTTGATAGTTCCCGTATAGTCAGGGTCAATCACTCCCGGGAAAATTATTAATCCTTTCATTGTGGAGGAGGAGCGTTCTAAAACTATTCCTACAGTGCCTTCATCTAGGGGTCCTGTCATGTCTGTCTCCACAATCTGGACACCCATCTGCTGTGTTAATACCCATCCAGAGGTGGCACAGAGGTCCAACCCTGCGGAGCCTGAGGTTGCTCTCTTTGACTGGGGGTTGTTGCGGGTGCTGTCCGGGAGCCAGAGTCTGAAATGCCCCGTAAATTTTCGGGCCCTGGGGACGAGGGCCCTCCTTCCCGTTTTTTGGCTCTGGTTCCGAATCAGAGTTTGGAGTAATTTGGGGGATAAAATGTCCATTGATGTCTCTAACTGACCTGCACTCGTTGACCCAATGCTTTCCCTTTTTACAATGAGGACACACTCCTGGAGTCCTTGGCGGCCTGGATACGTTTTGCGCAAGACCACCATTTTTTGGGCACTGTTGTCTAAAATGTCCCAACTGACCACACCGGAAACACCCTTTTCCTTTACTATCTTTTGCGGCCCCGGCAATCGACAAGACAGCAGCCGCCAGCCCCGCATTGGTCAGGGAGCCACCTACTTCTCTGCAGGCTTTTAACCAAGCTTCTAGGCTTTGAGTTCTTACTGGGGTAATTGCCCTCTGACATTCCTTGGTGCTTTGTTCAAAAATGATTTGCTGTACAAATGGCATGGCTGTTTCCAGATATCCTAACACCCGCTCGGCTGTCTCTAGCATACGTGCAACAAAATCAGAAAATGGCTCATTAGGGGCCTGCATGATTTTTGTTAGATGGCCAGCCATCTCTCCCTTGTTTGGGAGGGCCCGCCAGGAATTGTAAAAGATCTTGTTTACCTGGCGGTATACTTCAAAGGGATATCCTGTCTGATCTACCGTGTAGGGTCCCTGCCCGAGAAGCATGTCCACCGTCCACTCCGGGTACCCATCATGGACATTTTGTCTATATTGGGCTTGAGCTTTATCTTGTACAATTGACCGAAAATCAAGGAACTGCCCGTGATTAAGGCAAGTACGGGCCACCTCAAACCAATCCATAGGTGTCATAGCATTAATAGTTAGCCTTCGAAGCAAGGTAGTGGTATAATTGGCCGTCACCCCATAAGTCCTGACTGCCTCAACTAAATCTTTTAACTGGGAGTAGGAAACCGGCTCAAGAATTCTCTCATTGGTAATGGGATTCTCAAAGACTGGGAAAGTGGCTGCTAATCGCGACCAGGTGCTCCCTTTTATAAAGTGACTCCGCCCCGCCGGCGGGCACGCCCGGGGGGCCGACGCATGAGGGCCAGCTCTGTTTCCTCTTCCTGGCTGCTGCGGTACTCCTACCCCTAGGGGGCGCCCCCCATATTTGTCTGCCTCATACTCCGCCACAGCCTCTTCTAACTCTTCACTATCAGCTGGATCGAGCTGTTCTCCCTCCTCCTCTAACATTTCTTCCTCTGAGTAACTCACAAGATCACTGCATTCTTGGTCCCGCCCTTCCACATGTAGGGCTGAGAACCGGTTTGCTTTTAAAGAAGGGCATGGGGGTCTCCTTGAGAATCCCTCCTTTTGTGAGGGCTGCAGTCCCTCCTGCTTTAATTCTTTAGGATCCTTTTGTCCTTTTTCCCTTTTTCTTTTAGGCCTATTTTCCTCCCCCTTACTGTATGCTGACTCTGATAGACTATCCTGATGCCGTGTTAGTACTTTGCATCCTTCCTGGATTAAATCAAACCCTCCCTCCTCGAGGCAAGTGCGCACCATCAAAAAGACAAGCCACAAGGGAAGAAGCAATGCAAGCAACCAATAAATATCTAAATCTACAGTGAACAGCATACCGGGGGATACTTACCGACGTCCCCTCTCCGCGTGTTGAGTTCTGGCTCCGGTTCGGCCTCTGGTGCGGGTCCCGGGTTTCGGCACCACTTTGCGGCGCGCGCCTTCTCGACCAGCGAGGAAGAACGAACACCACACCAGGAGTCTTCTCAGATCATGCTTTATTGGAGAGCCTTTTAGTTGATGGGAGAGCTTGAGCGCGAGAGAGCGTGCACCCGAAACATGGCCGCTTATATAGGGAATAGGAACACGGGTCTTTCTATCATTGGTCATCTGCCTTTCACCATCACCAGGTGCCACGGGATTGGCTGGGGACTCTACGTGGCTCACGCATGCGCAAAGCCCAGGACCCACCGTCCCGCCAAGCACCACCTGAAAGGGAGTGGTTACCTCAAAGCTGCAAGGGAGTGGGCGCCATCTTGTAATGGCGTTTACCCTGGCTCCCTACACCTGGGCGCTGTCCCTCAGCTCTTCAGCTCAAGGCTAGCACTCTACCACTTGAGCCACAGCACCACTTCCGCCTTTTTTCTTTTTGCTTATGTGGTACTAAGGAATTGAACCCAGGACCTCATGCGTGCAAGGCACGTGCTCTACCACTGAGCCACCTTCCCAGCCCTCTTGTAGTTTATTATTACAATTACTAGCAAATGTGGAATCTATAATATATTAAAAACCATTAACTTTTGGGGTCCATGACTCATCTCTATAATCTTTGTGATTAAGAAGGATGACACTTGGATAATGGTTTTCAGGCTGGTAGGAAAGTTCATGAGGTTCTATCTTCAATTAACTAAAAAAATTTCTGGGCTGGAGTCATGGTTGAAATGGTAGAGTCACTACAGTTAGCAAGCAAATTGAGAGTATAAGTTATGCTCAAGCGTCATATTGGGAGAAAAAAAAAGTCCTTAGAAGAATACTATGAAAAACAGGGTTATGAATAGGAAAGCAGAAACAAAGAAATAAACTTATTGATACTGACAAATCTTGCCAATGTGAAATATGACACAAATGGTAATATTTAGTGTTTTCCTTCCTATACAGTAGAAATAAATGGTAGTTAGACTTGATGAAACTAAAATAAATAATCACAATACTTTTATGTTTCCATAACTTAACTTGTTTTCCTTCAAATTTATAGAATAGTTTAACTATGGAAAAATCAATAAATATTGCATTTTCATATAGGCTTATGTATCCCTGCTAGTGTTGCCTAAATTTGATCTACACTAAAATGATTGCCATTTATATCCTTCTCAAGATTCCAAATGTTTACACTTTCAGCTGACCTTCCACAAAACTCAAACTCCAAACATAAATTTTTACATTGTTCATGCAATCATATGAACATAAACATATGACCCAAAATGTTAATCACTTTTATCTGCTATCATTAATGTAGTATACCCAATAGAATTAAGTTTATACACTTAGGGAAATAAGATTCTTCCTTCTAAATACAGACTTGCAGGCACACACATACACACACACACACACACACACACACATACACACACACACACACACAGAAATATTTACCATGCTAATTCAGATTACATACCTTTCATTGTGTATCAGACAATGATCTAATAATCAAACTTTCCTGCCCAGACATAAAATACATTCATAATTCCACACATACAACAACACCATATAATTCAAAATAATGAGAATATTTAACAGAACCATCCAGCTCCTGAGCCATCAACTCCCTGACGATGCATTTTTCATATCATACTTAAAAATCTTTTTGTGTCTTTCTGATTAGCAGACAAAAATATGCCATCATAGAATAGAAAATGTAGGTAAAATTACTTGTCCCTAGGTAATCTTTAATATATCTTATCAAAGGCTTATGTTTCTTTCTTGCACAGTCTGTTTTTGGCATTTTGCCCTAATGTCTAATATTCAATTACAAAGGGCATGCCATATTCCTTAATTCATTTTTAACTAAAGGTTATCCTATGGAGTTGAATATGATTTGTTTGCTTATTCTAAATTAAAATTTCTCAATTTGAATTATTGTTTATTTTACACCTAAGCCTTTTGAAATATCAAAAAGAACTGGAAATGCACCTTGGCAAAGATTTGTGAATGGCAGTAATGGTTGTGGGGAGATGAAGGATCTGAATTATCTACAGTGCACTGTTATTTAAAGGGCTGATCATTTAGTAAGCTTTTAATATGTGGTCTTCTTATTTCATCTTGGAAGGTAGAAGTATGCTTTTCATCACATTCTTGCCTGCAAAGCACTAGATTTACTTACTTTGAACAGTTCATTCCCACCTGCTACTATAGTGAAACCCAAAAACTACTGCACAGCTGCGTTAGCTGCTCTAGTTTTTGAAATTATCTTCCAGTTGCCTAAGTGATTTGAGCCCAGATTCATGGGATAGTCACATAATCCACAATTACAAAGCATCACAATATACAATGACCACATTCAAAATGAGGTTTAATTTGTTTCTTTGTTGTTTCATTTTTTCTTATTGATTGTCTTTTAAGGAGCTAAGGGCTGTTTATTTCTAATTATTGTTAATGTGACTTAAATAAATTTGACAGATTTTTCAAATGAAATAAAGATATAAAACAGACATTTACTCACAAAATATATCTAAACATTTGAGTGATTTTTAAAAAGTCTAGTCCTGTTCTCAGTTATCCTCAAATAATGTTGAGATGAGCCAAGCATATGTGTAAATTGACATGTATCAAGCACACAGAGAACTCTGCTATTTTGGGGCTTTGAATTCTATATCAACTTCACCTATTAAAGAAAATTATCACTTGCTTCACGTCTTAAGTAGTCTACTTAATACAAGGTTTATTAATTTTATCAATAGATCTCTTAACCCATAGAATTGATGCATTGCTTAAATATTTGATTTCTTATTTCCCCTGTATTAATATTATATTTTTTTATTTCTTTGAACATGCTTGTTTTTCATTTTGGTTGCCAAACTGGAAAAATTGGACATTTTGAAAATTTAACTTTAAATTGGAACCTTCCAATTTCACTAGGACTTGAATAGTGTTACTTACAACTTTAATGTTAAAATCAAAAGTATTATTGAATAGTATTATTGAAAAGGATTATTGAAAATTAGTTTATCACACCTTGATCTCTGAATTGGCTTTATGTTAAACACAATTATATTTATATAACATTATTTACGTACTGAAACAAATTATGAGATACGGAAACACAAGAGTCCTTTTTTGTTTTGTGTTTGTTGTTGTTTATAATTTGTGATGATTCTCTCTTCTTTACCTTATGCGTGGGATGTACGTCTTCAGGAAGGTGGAGGCGAGCACAGAGCTTTAGGGAAAAGGGTGAAAAATTGCATCAGCGGAGTTCACTAAATATTGATGAAAGTGATTTATTTAACACATGGGTGAGGACAGGAGGGAGGGACTGGGAACAAGTGAGGGAACTGAAGACATTTCATAAAAAGAAATGCACTCATGTAATTGTTACCCTCTATAAATCACTTTATTAATAACAACAGAGTAAATTTATTTTAAAAAAGCAAACAAAACGTTGCTTCTTAGAATCCTAGAAGTTTGTTTTGTTCACTAGTTTGAGCTGGTTGTCTATCTCTGAAAATAGCTACACTGACATTCATTATGTGAATTCATGAACTACTAGTAGAAAAGTTAATTGTGATTATTTGTATGGTTTTTTGAAACACATGTTCTTTTATTTCTTTAATCTAATTTGTATTATTTCTACCTGCTTTTTCTATTTGGCTTGTTCCTGTTTTTCAAGGACCTAGTGGTTCACCATTAGTGGTGTTTCAAGATTGTTCTAATTTGTTGATGTACATACTCAAAGCTATAAATTTTCTTCTCAGTATTGCTTGTGCTGTTGTATCCCAGAGGAGGTAGTATTTTGTGTGTTCACTTCCACTGAATTTTATAAACGTTGGAACTTCCATCCATATCTCTTCAGTGACTCACTGATGATTTATCAATGTGTTATTCAGTCTCTGTGAGTTTCAGAATTTTCTGTGATGCCTTTTGATGTCGAAAACTAATCTGGTTCCATTGGGGTCTGACAGGATACAAGGAGTAATTTCATTTTTATTTTTGAATTTTCACAGATTTTCCTTGTAATCTAAGATATGATCTATTTTCGAGAAGGTTCCATGGGCTACTGGGAGGAATATATATTGTGACGCTGCCAGGTGAAACATTCTGTACATATCTGTTCGATATAGCTTGTCAATGCAGTTATTTAGCTCTGAAGTTTCTTTGCTAAGTTTTTACCTGAATAGTCTGTCCAGAGGTAAGAATCATGTGTTCAAGCAACCAACAATGTGTTTGGACTTATGTATGATTTTGGATTAAGTAGTATTTGTCTGCTGAATTTGGGACCTCTGATATTGATATTTAGAATTGTTATATTCCCCTGATGGAGAGTTTTTTCATCAATATTTAATGTCCCTTTTTTCTCGTTTTACTTTCATACCACTTTTAATTTAAAGCCTATTTTAAATAATATTAGTATATCTACTCTGGTCTGTTTTGAGGTCCATTTTCAATTTGTAAAGATGATGTTCAGAAGGGTTACACTTGCATAAGTCAGATAATGAGCACATTTCTTCTTGAACAGTGCCACCTCTTCCCTCATGTTCTCCCAGTTTTTCCCTTCTAACCTCCCTCCTCCACAAGTTGTATAGTTCATTTTCAATGTAATGTGTATTGAGTAGCACTGTTGCATTGGTTAACCCTTTGTCCCACCATTTCTGTGTTCCTCCTTTCCCTTTCACACTTACATATAAGACCAAAGATGCAGAAATTAAAAAAAAAAAAACAGCAAAAGAATACAGAAGTAAAAAAGCAAAATAATAATAAAATACTCTCATTATCATTACTTGGAGATCATTTTGATGAATATTAGTTATATGATAATATTCATATACCTATTGAGCCTTTGTGATTGTCTCCAAAGGACATCCTCCTTGTCCATGTGTAAAAATTTCCCTTTTACCATCCAAATGTGTTTACTTGTAGAATTAGAGGCACATTCTAATGCAACAAATGCGGGAAATCATGCAACCTATCTTCTTTGAGTCTCTCTTTCTTCACTTATATAAGTTTGTTCCATTCCCATTTACTTATCAGTCATGTAATTTCTTTCTTTCTTTCTTCCATCATTCCTTCCTTCCTTCCTACCTCCCTTCCTTCCTTTCCTTCTCTTTCTTTCTTCCTTCCTTCCTTCCTTTCTTTTCCGTCCTTCCTTCCATCCTTCCTTCCTTCCTCTTTCTTTCTTTCTTTCTCTCTCTCTCTCTTTCTTTCTTTCTTTCTTTCTTTCTTTCTTTCTTCCATCATTCCTTTCTTTTTCTTTCTCTTTCTTTCTTCCTTTTTCCTTCCTTCCTTTCTCTTTCTTTCTTTCTTTCTTCTTTCCTTCCTTCTCTCTTTCTTTCTTTCTTTCTTTCTTTCTTTCTTTCTTTCTTTCTTTCTTTCTTTCTTTCTTTCTTTCTTTCTTCCTTTCTTTCTTTCTGTCTTTCTTTGTTTCTTTCTTTCTTTTCTTTCTTCCTTCCTTCTTTCCTTTCTTTTCCTTCCTTCTTTTCTTCCTTCCATCATTCCTTCCTTTTTCTTTCTTTCTTCTTTCTTTCCTTCCTTCCTTTCTTTGTCTTTCTTTCTTTCTTCCTTCCTTCCTTCCTTTCTTTCTTCCTTCCTTCCTTCCTTCCTTCCTCCCTCCCTCCTTCCCTTCCTTCCTTCCTTCCTTCCTTCCTTCCTTCCTTCCTTCCTTCCTTCCTTCCTTCCTTTCTCTCTCTGTCTTTCTTTCCTTCTTTCTCCCTTTCTTTCTTTCTTTCTTTCACTCAGAATGCCTCTTAAGGCTATGGATAAAATACCAACTCTTTTACTCCAAGGTGTTATGAGTAATTGTAAATATTAACTTGATTATATTAATCTTAGTAACTATGAGACATCTTAAAACAAATTGGACTAAAGACCACTTCACAAAAGTTGCACGATATGTAACAAGTATTACTTTTCCTGATATTGTTTATTTCTTCAAACTAAAATAAGAATATAGATGTAATACTGTGCATATGTGTGTATGTGTTTGTTGTTCTTGTGATTTGAACTGAAGGCCTATCACTTAGTTTTTTCATTAAAGGATAGTGCCCTAACATTTGATCCACAACACTCTCTCTTTCTCTCTGTCTCTCTGTCTCTCTGTCTCTCTGTCTCTGTCTCTGTCTCTCTCTCTCTCTCTCTCTCTCTCTCTCTCTCTCTCTCTCTCTCTCTCTCTCTCTCTCTCTCTGTGTGTGTGTGTGTATGTGTGTGTGTGTGTGTGTGTGTGATTAATTGAGATGTGTCTCCCAAACATTCTTTCCCAGGCTGGCTTTGAACCCCAGCTTCCTGAGTAATGAGGATTACAAGCTTGATTCACTCATATTCAGCACAGAAAAAATATCTCTAAGAATAAAATAAATTTCTTATCATCTGAATTCTAGAGGCCAATTTAACAAATTAACATTTAAATATTTATTTAGTTATTTTCAATGAATTGCAATGTGGAAAATACTTTTTATTTTTATGAAAATATATATGTTTGAAGGTTTAAATGACATATTATTTGGACAAGTCAAAATAATTTATTATTCAAAAGCAACAAAGGGATCATTAATCAAATTTTTCATGTAATCTAAAATCAATAGGCTCTGTCAGGCTGAATGAAGCAATTTTAATTTATATATTAAATGATTTTCCATTCTCTTTACACTAAAATTTTTGACATAACATTTTTCTACATAAAAATGTAGATTCATACATTTTTTGACTATACAGAAATCTTAGTTACTGGTCATGTATTTCTGAGGTTTGAGTATCAAGTCATTTCAGAGAAATACTGAATTTCATGTATTTTATGTCAACAGTGATTTTTAGGAATTAAATCAATCTCAGTATGTGATAACTAAAGCAAGATATTCCATCTCTTACAGAATTATATCTATAGACTTAAATATAACTTATTTTTGAATGGTAGGAAATTCATATTATACCTACTCTCTATAGAATAATTAAGAAATAAATGATCATGATAGTATTCACTTTTCTTTCAACTAGAAAGAAAGAAACTCACTATAGATGACAAAAGCTTGAATGGAAATGCCTTAAAATTATGAAAAATTCAAGTCATGATGAGTTAGATGAAATAGTCATTTTTGAAGGTCACTAAATGAAAACTCTTGAAACTTCATGATCTGTTAAATAAAATGTATTTGGATTCTAAATATTTCATTCATCTCTCCAGCAATTGTATAACCAAACCAACTCCATGCCAAATAGATTTTCTGATTATTTCAAGTAAATATTTAGGAACAGAAGTTATCACAATAGTATAGAAATTAAATATGAAATCATAAAGGATTGGGATTAATAATTAGTTTTTAACTATGCTGCCCTAAAGAGGTGGTGAACCTTTCAAGTGGGAACAGTTGAAGAAATCTGTTCACTGAGAACTTGTGATCAAAAAGGACATTAACCCCAAAGTCCTTCCCTCCTCTTACTTCTTTTCCTTCTCTGTCTCCTTCTCCTTCTCCCTACCCCACTCCCCTTCCTCCTCGTTCTCGCTCTCCCACTCCTAGTCCTCCTCTTCTATTCTTCTTGGCTTCCCTGTATGCACATACTCCATTACATGGTCCTGACATGGGGTACTGAGCAATGAGGATAAGAAACATAAACTGAAATGTATAAAATCAGAATCCAAGATTAATCATTCGTCCTTTTAAGTTGATTTTATAAAGTATTTTGTCATATTAATAGTAGACTGACCCAGCATGCTCTCATTTCTTATAAGGGATAGGATTTACTGGATAAAACTCTGACAAACATCAGCCTAATGAAATTATTGATTAAGTTAATATTATAGTAGGACAAATCTACTTTAAAATATCAGATATATTTCAATAACAGACAAAAAATCACTTCTATAGTTTGCTATGCAAAGACAGCAGAATTCAATTTGTTCCTCAAGGAAATTGAGCTATAATGGACAGTATTGTCAATTTCTTTAATGATTTAAGATTAGTGAAGAACAAATTTCAACTCAAACTGCGTGATATAAAATTTACTTTGTCCCTTGTAAAAAACAATTTATTCAATCTTTGTTTGGTCCACAAAAGGCTTGCAATTTATTCTAATCATATTTTTAATTAACTTTAAGTGGTTGTACGGGAGTTGCTGTTTAACCCTGCAGATTATGAATAGTGTTTAGTGAGTTTGTTTTCTCTCTCTTGAGGTTTGAACTCTGGGCCTGGGTTCTGTCCCTGAGCTCCTTTGGATGCTTGAGGCACAAACAGCACTTTCAGATTTTTCTGAGGTTTAACTGAAGATAAGAATCTCACAGGCTTTCCTGCCTGGGCTGGCTTCAAACCTGAATCCTCAGTCTTCTGAGTACATAGGATTGCAGGTATGAGCCGCTAGTATCTGGCTTAATACAATGGATCGTTTTTTTTTTTTTTTTTTTTTTTTTTGACCAGTCCTAGGGCTTGAACTCAAGACCTTGGCAATGCCCTTGAGCTTCTTTTCTTCACGCTACCACTCTACAACTTGTGTTACAGTGCCAATTTCGGCTCTTTTTGTTTATGTAGTAATGAGGAATCAAATCCAGGGCTTCACACTACCACTAAGTCTACCACTAAGCCACATTCCCAGCCCAATACAATGTATCTTGATGATAATTATCCCTCATCCCTCTCAATCCTATCTCATTCCTTAATTTACAAAATTTTGTAGAATATGTGCTTACTCACTATGTCATATATAATCACTCAGAGAATATAACACAGATCATATTTTACTGATAGTCTTATTCATCACCATACTAAAGTTATGCATTAAGGAATTCGGTGATTTTAAATTCTAAATTATCACTCAGATTCACCCACTACTATTCTATAATTTTTCCTAAGATTAATGCAATGAAATCTATAGTTCTTCTATAAAGTACATGAGTCATAGAATGTTAACGAGTTGGACTATGAACATCACCTTCAGTTCTAGAACATATTATCATCACTACCCTCTCAAAATACTCCAATATTTATTAATTCATTTCATGTCATCATTTCAACCTACAATCCACTTGACCAACCATTATTTCATAGTCTACCTCTATAGATGTGCCAGTTTTAAAAAGCTCATATAATTAGAAAATGTACTCTAATTTATCCATATCTTCCATGTAATATTAGTGTTTCCAAAATAAATGCATGTAAATTTTTCTCATGGATAGAGCATGTTTTTTTTTGTATGCATGTATATAATTGTATAACATCCTCAATTGGCATTTCATTATTTTATTATATGTATTGTAAAATATTTAGCTATGTATATTCTTGTACATGTGTCTCATTGGAAATATGCTTAAATATATTTTCTATAAAAACTTATGGTACAAAATAGGGCAACATAGAGAAAACTATATTACTTTATGTGCCAAGCACCATTGTATAAGGATTCCAGCCAGGCACTGGTGGCTCATGCCTGTAATCCTAGCTAATCAGGAGGCTGAGATCTGAGGATCGAGATTCAAAGCCAACCAGGGCTGGAACGTCCGTGAAACTCTTATCTCCAATAAACACTCAGAAAACTGGAAGTGGCGCAGGAGCTAAAGTGGTAGAGTGTTCACCTTGAGCTGAAGAGCTGAGGGACAGGGCTCAGGCCCAGAGGTAAAGCCCCATGACCGACAAAAAAAAAAAAAAAAAGGATTCCAATTCCTACATAGTGGTTGTGAAGTGCTATCTTATTGTTGTTTGTGATTCCACTAATCTCTATATGTATGCAATGTCTAGGTATCTTATGATCTTTCCATATGTTCCTTGGTTGTTGGTATATTATAATAGAGATAAGTATTTGGACTTTTTCACTTATTCAGGATGGATAAAGTTTTTCATTGACATTAATATGTTCTTAATATAATTCTGAATCAAGTCTCTTTAAATAAATATATATGTATACACACTATTTGTTCTTATGCATATATTCATTATTAATATGTGTATATATACAAATACCTATATGTATATATACATATACATGAATATACAGATGTGTACATACATGTATATAAACTTATATGTACACGATTATTTTCATTTGTCTGTAAGTTATCATTTTACTTTATTTACCAAACACGTCCTTTATTGATTTTACTTTATTTTATGGTTTAGATATTGTACAGGGGTTACAGTTACATGAGTAAGGCAATGAGTACATTACATGTTGTTCATTGTTAACCCTTCCCTTCCTTGTTGTTGTCCCACTATTCATTCCTTCCCTTAGCTCCCACATTCCTATCTCCCCACCCCTTGAGCATGAAGTGGTAAAGTTCGTTTCCAATATACTGTCTTATGGGTATCTTTGTTGCAATTGGTCATCCTGTATCCTTGTTTCGGGGTTTTGTAATTCCCCTTCCCCTCCCCAGTTTAGGCATATATATGCAAGATGCAGGCTATCAAAATCGAGTACAATGACAACAGGGGATATGCCATAAGAGAAAGAACATACAAAGGAAACAACAACGAAAATGAATAAAATGACCTTGTACATTACAGCAGTAACAATAAAGACAGAACGCTCAAACATGTTCTTTAATACCAAGGTAATTATTACAGTTCATGTTCTTATCATTTTTGCAACTTCGTAAAAATGTTTTGTAGCATTCCATGAGACATATATGTTCAATTTTTGCTAAATCTATCTACTCATAAATTACCTGACAGCTCTGTTCTGAAGCCAAAAGGGGAATCTCCTATAGCTTGGTTCTAAACCATTTGTATTTTTAACTTGTACTAAGGATACTGTCTAATGCCTGGTGTCAGTGGCTCACACCTTTAATCCTAGCTATTCAGGAGGCTGAGATCTGAGGATCAGAGTTCAAAGTCAGCCTGGGCAGGAAAAATCATGAGACTCTTACCTCCAATAAACCATCAGAAAACTGGAAGTGGTGTTATGGTTCAAGTGGTAGAGATCTAGCATTGAACTGAATAACTGAGCGACAGTGCCCAGGACCAGAGTTCAAGGCCCCGGACCACCACCACCACCACAACTACCACCACCAACAACAAAAAGAATACTGACTCAAAGAAGCAATAGCATTCAGCAGTCTTAAACATGGGCTCAAGTCTAACATTTTTGTATTATCTTAGATACCAAGAGACTTTTAGTCTGATGAGCCATGAGCCTTCTGAATGTTTACCAAATATCTTAGTTTGTTTACACAATTACTATTAAGTATGTATTTTACACAATTACTATAAGTATGTATTTTATCATCTATCTTTCATTTCACCACAGAATCTGTGCTTATCCTTTATGTCATATTTGAATACCAATACCTTTGGAAGATATTTATTAATTGGTGTATATTAATTGTACAAAAAAACTTATTGAATTATTTTACACACTTACGTATTGATCAAGGGCGTGATTAACCTGTTTCTGTCTTTCTCCATTCTCATTGTCCTTTATTTTTCAACTGTTTATTGTGAATTTCTTTGTGCTATCTCCACACATTTTCAAAATGTATTAAAGTGATATTTAACGATGTCATTGAAAATTATACAATGCTGAGTATAAAAGCAAAAATTTAATACATGGAGACATATCATTTTTTGTGAAGTGGAGGATACAATTTAGCAAAGACATAAATTGCCTCTCTCCTTTTTTTGGTCATTCATGGGCCTGGGTGCTTTCCCTCAGCTCTTCAGCTCAAAGTGAGTGCTCTACCCATTGAGCAACTGTGCCACTTCTGGCTTTCTGTTGGTTAATTAGACATTCAATTCTTATGGATATTCCTGTTCCGCAATCTTCGGAACTCAGCCTCCTAAGCAGCTAGGATACAAGCATGAGCCAACAGAGCCCAAACTTCACAGTTTTATTTATAGGTTTATGAGAATTTCTAAAACCACCTGACCAACACTCTTTGACTCATTGACAAAGGAAAATAAAGTGGAATCTATTTCTCTGTCCAACATTAAAGCTGTTACTGTAAAAATGTTATGTTTGTAGAGGAAAGATTACAAAGCTCAATGGGTCTGTAAAGCTCCAGATTAGATCCATATAATTTTAATTATGGAATATTTAATAAGGGATAAAACCAAATATTGTGGAATGACATTCTCTTTAATAAGTGGTAATAGGTTATACAGTATTGGGGAGAATTAAAAAGTGAACATTGACTTAAATATAACAATATATTCAAATATTACCTTCAAGCAGGATTAAAACATGGCATAAAGGGGCTGGGAAGGTGGCTCAGTGGTAGAGCGCTTGCCTTGCCTTCATGAGGCCCTGGGTTCGATTCCTCAGCACCACATAAGCAGAAAAAAAGGAAGTGGTGCTGTGGCTCAATGGTAGAGTGCTATCCGTAAGCTGAAGATTTGAGGGACAACGCCCAGGCCCAGAATTCAGGGCCCATGACCGACCAAAAAAAAAAAAAAAAAAACAAAAAAAAAAAACAAAAAAAAAACAAAAAAACTAACAAAAAGAGTGCTATAAATGTAAAACAAAGGAAGATGTCTTGGCAATTTTGGAGATAAAGCATTCTTAACTTAGGCATTAAAATTATAGGAAAGGAAAGCTACCAGCACAACTGTGTTTATTGCAGCACTATTTACTATAGCTAAGATATGGAACCAACCCAGATGCCCCTCAGTGGATGAATGGATCCAGAAAATGTGGTATATATACACAATGGAATTCTATGCCTCCATCAGAATTAATGGCATTACCCCATTTGTTAGGAAATGGAAAGGCTTGAAAAAATTATATTAAGTGAAGTAAGCCAGGCCCAAAATACATAGGTCCCATGGTTGCCCTTATTTGCAATATCTAGTATATGTCTGAGTCAAGCAGAAAACGTCAGATAAGGTGACGTTAGGGAAATGAACCCTAAGATATGTACTCAAAAGTATTTGTTTTCTTTCATGTGATTGTTTCTAACACATTTATAAGATTATTTCTTTATTGCTTTGTATGTCCCTCTCCCACAGTATAACCCAAGTTTTAACTGCACTTGATGTTGGTATAATGTGTGGAGGATAAGGGGAAAAACAAATCATTTAAATAGGGATACAGGTGGACCCATTGCAACAATGAGATTTACAAGTCATTATGTCAAAAATGAACCTTACAACTTTGGTGTGGAGGGGGGGAGGGAGCATGGAGGATTGGGTGCAGAGCCAGAGGGAGAATGGAAAGTGATGGGAAGGGGAAACAAAGGAGGAGGCTACAATGCTTGATAAGAAATGTACTCATTATCTTGCCCATGTAATTATAACTCCTCTGTACAGTATTTTCATAATAAAAAATAATATTATAGGAAAGGAAAACTTGATATAGTGGAGCTCAATAAAAGTGTAAAATAATTTGGTCTGTGAAAGCTCATATACAATAGAGAATAGAATTTGGGAGCAGGTTGCTCATATATCTCGTCCTAGCTACTTGGGAGTCTGTGATTTGAATATTGCTGTTTGAATCCAGACCACAAAATAAAGTCCCTAGGAATCTTATTTCTGATTAGTCAGCAAAAATGCAGAAGTGAGGCATGATTCAAACGGTTAATTGTTAACAAAATGCAACAATCTCAGGGACCCTGAGTTCAAGCCCCAGGACCATACATACATGTACAAAAGTAATAGTAGTAATTCCAATAGTGATGATGATGATGATACTGATATTGATGATGGTGATGATGATGATGATGATGATGATGATGATGATGATGATGATAATGAGGTAGAAGGGAATCTATTGTCAAGGATAAAATATTTGCAAATCCTATACCTGAAGAAGGCCTAATCTAGACTCTACATAGAACTCTCAAAAGCTAGTGTTAAAAAGAACATCATTTTGAAACCAGCAAAATACATCTTGTGAAAAATAAGCACAAGAAAATCATCATCAGTCCTCAAATAAATGCACATTAAAATTAAAATGACATGTATGAGAATTACTTCACATAATAATGACCTTAATAACGCTATCAAGAAATGGAGAAACTGAATCCTGGCAGGAATGTCAATTGGGAAAGCCACTTCTGAAAACATTATGACAGCTTCCTAGAATATGAAATATGCAACCACCCACAGCATAGAACAGGAATTGAGTTCTTCAGGTTTTGTCTCATAGAAACAAAATGTAACATTCACCCAAATGCCAAAACACAGAGGATTATAACAGCATTATTTCCTCTAGTCAAAGAAATGAAAATCAGTTCAGGCTTTCTTCAGATGAAGGGGAAACGAATTGTGATATATTCTCTAATAACAGAACCAAAAAGCAATTCGAGTGAATACACTACAATATGAAGGCATACAATAACTGGGAATAATCTACCATAGATTTGAAGGTAATCTTAAAAGCTTATTTATTGCATGCTGTACAAGTCGGTTGCCAGGATGAAACAGGTTTGGGATGGGAAAAAGAGAAGTAGTGGGTTCATTTATTAAAGGGAAGCATGAAATAAACTTATTTTTGGTAAAGAAATGTATCTGTAGATATGGGATATTCATATAATTGATAAAATATATTGGACATAATATGTGCACAAAATAATTAAAACAATTGTAATCTGCATGATGTACTTATGAAATATTAATATCCTACTTGTGATGTCATACTATAAATATTTTTAAAAATTGGAAAAATTATTCAAGGGATTTATCTGTGTTCATATTACATCATAAAGATCCATATTAACCTCAATAGACTTCAATGATATCTAAAAAACAGATTGAATGTTTACATTGAAAAATAGTCTAGATGGGCTGGGAATGTGGCTCAGTGGTAGAGCGCTTGCCTTGCATGCTCGAGGCCTTGGGTTCGATTCCTCAGCACCACATAAGCAAAAAAAGAAAAAAGCTGGAAGTAGCACTCTGGCTCAAGTGGTAGAGCGCTAGCCTTGAACTGAAGAGCTGAGGGACAGAGCCCAGGCCCAGAGTTCAGGCCCCACGATCGGGCCCCCCCAAAAAAAAATAGAAAGAAAAATAATCTTGATCCAAGCTTGAGATGAAACATACCTTGCTAATTAGAAGGCAGTGATTTACAAACTGATATCAGGGCCAGTTTTGACAAAAAAAGTGAGAATTTACAAAAATATAAGCTAGATATAGTGTAATTTCCCTGTTATCTCACATTTGTGGAAGCCATAGGTAACAGATCATAGATCAAGGGAGGTTTGGCCTGAAAAATAATCTGAAGTAGTTAGAGCCAAAGAAACTTCAAGCACCAGTAGTGCCAAAGGAAAAAAGAAATAGAAGAAAACAGAAATGAAAGGAAAGGATAGAAAAGGAAAACTATTTCCTCTTCATTCTTCTAGTTTCATTTCATTGAATCCAAGAATTGAGAGTATTTTGTTTACTGTTTGAAGTTTTAGGCCTCTCATATTATGAAAGCACTTATTTCAAGTAATTATTGTATTACAACTATTTATTAACTTATTATAAGGCCTTTTTGGAGATTGAACCCATGGCTTTGTATATATTAGTCTAGTTCTAAAACTGAGCTGTACTCCAGCTCTCTTATAGTTTTGGAATTGTTTATGAATTCTTTAATAATTAGCTATTCTATTTTCATCTTATCTTTTCCCTTCCACCTTTTCCCCTATGTATTTGAGTTTATTTGTTGAAAAATTTTCTCAATTTTATCTTCTAAACATAAAATTTTGCTGTTGAGTTTACGGAGTAGTCGGTTGTTTTATGACATCTTATAAAACTATATACAGATATATGTATTTCACATGTAGGATTGATTCTTAGCGTTCATTGCAATAAGCAACATTTTATATGGTCATATGCACCTTGATATTGAGCCATGTGATCCTCTCTTAAGAATAGCTTCCCTTGTTTTTGCAATGTGAATGCTTAGAGTTATGTTAGTTAATCATGTCCAAGTGTAATTATTTGTATTTTACTATCCATTGGATTAACTTGCAGATTTATGGACATAGTCCAGTTATTACAAATGAGGAAAAGCATGCAGCATATATTTAATTGGATCTAGATTATTTCACTTAATATCATTTTTTCCAGTCTTTCCATTTCCTCAGGAATGATGTAATACCATTCTTTCCAACGGAAGCATAGAATTCCATCAATACAACAGATTTGAAGACCCGGAAATGAATCCACTCCTATAGGCACATAATCTTTAATAAGGGAGCCAGAAACACAGGATGGATGAAAAACAGTCTCTTCAAAAAAATTGTGCTGGTAGAATTGGCTGTACTCAGAAACCTGACGTTAGATCCTTATATATCCTCCTGCACCAGAATCGATTACAAATGGATCAAAGCCCTTAATGTAAGTCCAGATACCTTGAGAATGTTACAGGAAGATTTAGGGGAAATAAGAGGGCTCCTTGGCACAGGTCAAAACTTCCAAAGTAAGTATAGATAAATGGGATTACATCAAACCAAATCAATCATTTGACAGACACAAAAGCCTTGAAGAAAAAAGAGATAGTGTAGCACAGATTTATTAGGGAGCAAACCTACAGATGAGAGCCTAAGCCAAAGCTAAACCCTTACCCCCTTTCCTAACTAGGTTATTTATAGTGGGTTTACATGAATACAAATGATTTCTGGTGGAGATTAGTAAGAAAACAACTAATGCTAAACATAGATAGCATGTGAAATGAGTTTTAGCTGGAAAAAGGGTGGGATTAAAGCAGGTGTTCTGGTTCAAAGCCTTGGCTTGGTGCTAGATAAGTAAGGTATAGCTGCATAAAGGAAGAGGGGTAAAACAGGAGTGGTTATAAACAAAAGAACTGGTATATAGCCTCAACTAAGGACCCTAGTTTGTGTGGACCTAACAAGAGGTTCTTTTTAATATAACAAGCACGATATTAGATTTTTGCAGAACGGGATGGTCATAGTCACAGGCAATATCTGCTATTTCAGGTAATCCAATCCACACTTTCACATGTTAAGCAATAGCCAGATTTCATCACAAATGACTACAATGAGATTGTACAAATGAGACTGAGACTTTTCCCTCTAGTGAGTCAAAATTCTCTAAAATGTTTCCTGTCGTCCAGATGTGTACACAACATTTCTCATGATCTTTTCTTCTATTTTGTCTTAATTATTGATGTTCATACTATTTTTTGTTGTTGTCTTGTGTGTATATGCCATTTTTAGGGCTTGAAGTCAATGTGTTAATGGTCTCCCTTGTATTTTTTTGCTCATGGCTGATGACACTCTATTCCTTGAGCCACATCCTCACCTTTTGCTTCTTGGTGGATAATTGGAGATAAGTTTTCACATTTTTGTCTGTTTAGACTGACATTGAACCAAAATCTTCATATCTCATCCTCCTTAGTTTCTTGGCTTCTACACATGAACCGCTATCACAAGCTTTACTTTACTATTACTTTAATTATGTGTTAGGAGAAAGTGGAAGTATATTTTTGTTAAGTGTGCAATTTTCAAATACAAGTTTGAATCAACTTGGTATAATGTAACTGTTAGCAATTTTAACAGTTAAATCAATGAATATTTCACATTCTCAAAGAAATATAATTGAAAAAAGAAATAATTGTCTTCTTAAAACAAATAATGGAACCATAAATTTCTTTCCTTTACAAATCAAGTTTTATATAACCTCAATTAGCAGACTTCTATGGCTAAAAGTAAATCAATTAATTGTATACCATAAGATGCAAAGTGATTATAGTTACAAATAGATATTTCCTCACAGCCAGAAGATGTTTTTGAGCATTCTCACATAAAAGTAATGTTACATGCATAAATTAATGGATATGATGTAGCTTTATCATTACACAACATATAAATGAATGGGATTACAACCCAATACTTCATAAATATGTAAAAACTAATTATGTAGCTACATGCCAGTGGCTCATGCTTGTAACCTTAGCTATTAAGGAGGCTGAGAGCTGAGAATCATGGTTCAAAGCCAGACTAGGCAGGAAAGTCCATGAGACCCTTATCTCCAATGAGCCACCAGAAAACTGGCTGTGGCTCAAGCAGTTGAGCACTAGTCTTGAGCTGAAGAGCTGAGGAACAGTGTCTAGGCTCCAGTTTCAAGCCCCATGACCGACAAAAACTAAAAATAAGCAGTTAAAAATAAACAAATATTTTGATAAAAATATTAAAGTACATTCTAAAAATTTTAAATCCTCACTAGATATAATAGTTTATATAAATGTAGGGAAGTGTTTTCTGGTTTTAGCTGTCATTGAATCAATTGTGTAATTCCAACTTTTTTACTCAATTCATATTTGCATGTTTATATACTTATATGCCATAATATAATTAACTGATATGTGATAGGTAGTGCTGTTTTAGGAATCTCCCTTAGCTTTCTAATATTAACCTTTCTACCCTAAGATTGATATGCCCTCCAACCTTGCTGAAGTTTTCATCTCATTGGAGCAGAAAAGTATAAGCCAAAATCATTGTTTGGAACAACTGTAATATTTTACATGCATTTCACTTAGTTTAAGAACCAAAACACTCAAGTCATCTTAACCATACCAGTAATAGCAAAATATATTCTGAGCTTTTCAATCTCTTAGATGAAAATCTTTAATTATACATCTACTTTTTTTTCTGTCTAACATCTTATATTTAAGGAAGATCTTTTTGTGTAACCCTGTGTTCCTGATTAGAAGACCGGAACAAAAGCAATAATGAAAATCGCCAAGGAAAATACTTGTAAACAATTAAAAAACAATCGCAGGCACTCCTGTTTTCACCGGTTTCAATGAGAATATACGTTAAAGTACCATGTTTTTATTATCATTTAAAGAGCAATAATTAAACTTCAATTAGCAGTAAAGTAGAGAAAATTTTGTTTGAAAACAGCTTGACTGAACAATCGAACATAAGTATAATGGATTTATCTTGTTTTTCTTTGTAGTTGCCAAAATAATAGAGAGCCACACCCAAAGGCAGGAAAACACCTAAGCCAAAGAAATAAAATTTTGTCTATAAAATAATTGTGAGTGTCTGACTCTTTCAAAGTCAGGCTTGCAAAGAGGAAAAGTGTATTTGCTTTAGTGTTAACAATAAAAAATATAAAAATCCTTTATTAATGTTTTATGTATCTTCAGTAGAACTTCTCATGTTGGAGTAAAAGAAAGATATGAAAAAAGATCAAGATTGACTATTCCCCAAGATCATTCTTATTTATCAGCTAGAGCAACACAACTAGCCTTGGTTACTCTTAGAATGATGCTTGTTTACATTTAGAAGCATTATTTGTTGCTGGGTTATAAGCTTCAAACCCTTGCATATTAATAAAGAGTCATTTCCTAAAGAGAGGAAAGTTGCTGTGAAAACAAACATAAAATATCAAAGACTTAGCATAGTGGAAATTTTTTCTATCTATATCACAATCTGTAGGTTTTGTTTTCTATCTATATCACAATCTGTAGATTTTGTTTCCCATTGATCCAGGGTACCCATTTGTTTTCTTTTTTTTTATTGTGAAAATACTATACAAAGGGGTTACAATTACAAGATAATGAGTACATTTCTTATCAAGCATTGTAGACTCTTCCTTTGTTTCCCCTTCCCATCCCTTTTCATCCACTCCCTACCCCCCCCCCACAATTCTCCCTCTCCCCACCTCCGCACCAAAGTTGTAAAGTACGTTTTCGACATAACAACTTGTACTTCTCTTTGTTGCAATAACAGGGGACCCATTTTTGTTATCTTCTTTTTCATTATCTAGTGATTCTAGTCGTTTAAGGATACAGGTGGACCTGTTGCAACAATTAGAAGTACAAGTTGTCATGTTGAAAACGAGCTTTACAATGTTGGTGCAGGGGGGGGAGGGGGGAGGATTGGGTAGGGGGGTGGGGGGGAGGCTGGGAAGGGATGTGAAGTGTAAACAAAGGAGGAGGCTGCAATGCTTGATAAGAAATGTACGCATTATCCTGCCCATGTAATTGTAACCCCTATGTACAGTATGTTCACAAAAAATAAAATAAAATGAAGGAAAAAAAACATTCTATGCCATCCTGGGAATCTATATCTTCACTCGATTCTCTAATTTCTATTGGAAAGTTAGGAAGAAGAGGAAATTGAGTTTCTGTTTCTGTCTTACCATATTTAGTATTACTTTACAAACTATAACTCAAAATGACATAAACTATATTTTTGATATTAGGAGACAGATTTCATTTCCATATTCTTACCCTAGCCTTCTGCATAACTTCTGCATAACATAGTAATCCCCAAATGTGAAAATTAAGTTAGAGAGAGCTTCTTATTTAGATATTATTAAAATTACAAGACTTCATTAATGCAAGGCCCTTAGTAGTATGTACATCATACACGTGTACAAAGCTGGTGGCAACTTTTTTTATTCTCAGAGACTAGGACATGTGGTGTCCTTGTAGTTGCATCAGGAAAAGGCTGTAATTTAGTTAGTTTTCAAAACCAAATCTGCTGTGATAATTTTCTAAAAGTTATTTGGCTTGAACAATGCATATTTTTCATTTTACAGTTCTAAAGGACAGAAATCTAAAAGAAGTCTCACTAGATTAAAATCAAGCCACCTAAAAAGTAAAAATATTTTTCAGATGTTTCTAATGGAAAAGGCATTTACTTCCTGTTCCGCTTTCCAGAAACTTCAGAATTTGGGTTGTTGTCTTTTCCTTTATCTTCTAATGTAGCAACTTTACATCTTTCTGTGTTTCTTACCTAATCATGTCCCTTGGAACTACAGCTAGGACTTTTAAGGACCCATTTGAGTATACTTCCCCCATCTGATAATTATTCAAATTTGTGTTCTATGGGTAATGAAAGGTGATTATTTTACAAAATTACATATAAAATGTAAATCTACATTTGATGGATTAGGTATTTGGGGACTATGGATATTTTGGGAAGGTATTTTACTGCCTACCACAATGAGTGTGTAAGCATTCTTTCTTCTATAACCTGTTATCATTTCATTAATTTGGAACAACATATTTCTTCAATGAAATAGAACTAGAAAAAATTTAGTTCCTGAAAGCATTTAATCCTGATTAAAACATTGTCATATACTAGAAATCTTAAATGCTAAAGAGCAGCTACTGAAGCAATTCTGGCACTATCACTTTTTTTCATTTTGCTTAAAATCTTCTCTTTTCAAGAGCATTTGATTGTTATTATTTTGGAATTATGGTTAATATTTATTTGACTGCTATTTTAAAGAATGCACCACCCAATACTAGTTCTCTGTTTCTAACTTTGTTATGTCTAATCTATTGATGAAAGAAACACAGTTATTTGAATTACACGAACTGCTTATTGAAGTTGAATCAGTGTGGAGAGGAAAAGAAGAAAAAAGATGTCCCTGTGTGTATGTAACGTTATTAATGTACCTACAAGCTATTTATCTTAAAATCATCTATTTTTCATTATGTTTACATTTTGATAAAACTTAGCCTCTCAACTCACACAATGTTAATGCAGTCTTATTTCACACCTCCCGAAAGCAAACAAATTACTATTTATTTTAAACATATTTTTTTAATTTTTAAAATTATTATTTATTTAAAAAACTATATTTTTACAAAATTAGCCAAGGCAAGTGGTTTATTAGTTACTTAGAGTAATGTTCAGACTCTATGATGGAAGCCAGAAAGGGGAAATAATCATGTTTTTTATTCTTCCTCTTGCAACTCTGATTTACTTCATCTATTTCTGAAAAAATGAAATTCTGGCGTTGAAGTCTTTTGCTTGATATCCACAATGTGTCATTCTTCATTTATTAATAGGAGAAATTGGAAAAAAGATGAGAATTCACACCAGAAAAAGGAGAAGAAGAAAAGAGTAGGAGAAATCTAGATATTTTGTTCTTCCTCATTTCAATCAAAAGGTCTGGATAATGATTGTGGATATTAGATACAGTGCTCTAGAGTGATTAAAAACTTTTATAAAAAAAGTTAATCCCACAAGTGATCACATAGAGATTGCTTATTTATTTAAAAATATAATAGCATCAAACAGGAAATGTTATCTATTGGTTTAGTACTTGTTTAGTATTTGTTAAATTCTTGTGTGCTGGATTCAACGATCATAAAGGTATACAAGAATGGTAAGAAACTAATATCTTAATATCATATTCCAATATTAGCTTAATTCTTGCTGTGTTTGAGTTTTGCCTTATTTTACATGCTATATTCTCCCAGTATATAAGTTCAAAGAAGAATCCCTCTCTATATATGCTATTTTTATAGCTAAAGGAAAATAAGTTAGCTCTTAGACACATAAAATGGGATAGAAATCTTCCCTAATAAATAGCCTTTGACCACTTCTGGTTAATTTTTGTAAGCTGAAGTAAGTCACATGATCCACCTTGACATTCCAGAGTAGAGGTAAATATCCCCTACAGACATCTGATGCAAGACAGAGTAATAGGCCAAGATATGCAACACTTGAGATAAAGAGGGGAAATGTATCTGCAGGAAGGAAGCTATTATTTACCTTTGTTTCTAAAACTAATGAGATCTTCAAATCATGTCTTTTATGCTTGGATGTTACTGGAATTAGAGAACATTTTGATACTGAGACAGCATAAAATGTCAAAGAAAGCTGGAGTAATCATTTCAATACTACATTTTTGTTTTGCTAAGACCAATACTTTATACTTTCTTAACTAGTCTCTTTTTTTCCAGAACTGGATTTTATTAAAATATGTGACTATCCACCAGAATAACTATCTTCATTTATCTGCATCATGTGCAGATAGCATAGTCAATTAGATGTATGTGCGAATTTAACAGTAGCACTTTTTAAAAATTCAAAAAATGTGGACAGGGAGCCAATATACATATTTTCCCACAATCACCTTCCACTTACTCCTTCTTCCTGCCTTGGAAACACACCCAATCACAAAAAAAGCTTAGATATTTGGCTCTTGACCTTGAAAGTGGAAGCAGAATGTTATGGAGATTGGAGATGACTGTAAATTTTTTTTTCCATAATAACGTCACATGCAACAGCCCTATGTGGCCTGCATGTCTTAACAAAGTACTTCCTTAGTGATGTGATAGGAATGTCAAACTCAATGGACTTAGTATTGGTTTCCACTTCTTTTTCTACCGTCTAGTCTAAATTAAAATTATAGAATGAAAAAGCAATGCCATCTTAAGAAAGTCATTTAGGACTATGAGAATGTGGCTTCATGGCACAGTGATTGCTTAGCATGCATGAAACCTTGGGATCAATTCCTCAGTACCACATAAACAGAAAAAGAAGTGGTGCACTGCCTCAAGTTGTAGGGTGCTAGCCTTGAGCAAAAAAAGAAAAAGCTCTGGAACAGTTCCATGGCACTGAGTTCAAGCCCCAGGATTGGCAAAAAAGTCATTTAGCTAGTAAATGACAAATAAAGAACCTATACTTGGAATATATAATTACTCCTTTCAAATATGATCTAAACATAGTCCTTAATTCATGTACTTTACCTTTATTAAAATACTGTGTTGAAAACAAAACATGGTTTGTTAATAGGTCAAGGCAATTAATGTCAGGAATGTGCTTAGATAGCAGGTGAGGATTAATTCTGGAAATACAAAGATTCCAGGCTTCTGAGTGGTCATTGCTAATCACAATGAGAAAGATAGTCTAAGTGAGATTTGGAAAACATTTTGTTCAGTTATGGCACAAAAAAGGCACAGGCTAATTAATAATTTTGACAAGAGTGAAGGAATAACTCCAGATGGAAGAAATAAATGATAATAATAACAAAATTATACCAGAAACTGTTCTAGGAAACCAGTTTTGGTTATTGAAGAACTAGTTATCAACTACACATTTTCTTCATTGCCTTCAGCATTCTAAATTGCTTAGGCTAATTCTTAATCTCTGTGGGATAAGTTGTATCTATTTCTGTTTTTCTTTCATACCTGATCTTCTTTGCTTTCAAAAAATCTCAGTCTTTCTCTATTTCTCTATGAACAATTATTGATACTGTCCTCATACGCAGACAGCAGAGGATGCTAATGTAAGAGTCCCATAGCTCCTGAGTCATTAATGTAACAACATGGAAAAGGAGGACATAATTATTATTACCTCATTTTTTCTGAAAAGCTGCAATGTCATCATTTGATTCAAATTTCCATTCTTTGTGTACATAGTGTCATTAAGTGCACATAAATGCAAATATGAGCTGGGTGCTGGTGGCTCACACCTCTAATCCTAGCTACTCAGGAGGTTGAGACCAGAGTATTGTAGTTCAAAGCCAGCCTGGTCAGCAAAGTCCATGAGACGCTTATCTTCAATTAACAACCAGAAACTCGGAAGTGGTGCTGTAGATAAAGTGGTAGAGTGCTCAACTTGAGTGGAAGAGCTGAGGGACAGTGAGCAGGATCAGAGTTCAAGCCCCATGACAAACAAAAAAGAGCAAATATGACTTTAAGTTTCTCAAAAAAGAACTACAAAGTCACTAGTAATCTTCCCAAACAGAAAAATTAATTCCAAAATAATTCAGTGCACCTACTTTTGCTGAGTTATTTAAGTTATGGCTTCTTTGTTGGACAGATTCTCTTCTTTTAAAAATTGTCAAATATGGTGGCTGGGAAGGTGGCTGGGAAGGAAGGCTTCGCATGCATGAGGCCCTGGGTTCGATTCCTCAGCACCATATAAGCAGGAAAAAAAGCTGGAAGTAGAGCAGGGGCTCAAGTGGTAGAGCACCATCCTTGAGCTGAAGAGCTGAGGGACAGCGCCCAGGCCCAGAGTTCAGGCCCCACAATCGGGATAAATTAATAAATAAATAAAAAAAGACTGCATGGCACAAAAATTGTCAAATATTAGCTTTATAATAAACTTCATCTACTATTTCTTTGTTCAAATGAGAAGTCCATATAGTTGATGTCACTTGGCTTTCTTACTATCTCAGTTCAAAGCCAACCATGGCAAGAGAAGTCTGTTAAATACTTATCTGTAATTAAACACCAAAAAAATAGAAGTGGAGCTTTTGCTCAAGCAGTAATGTACTAGCTTTGGGGTCTGGTGGTCAGGAAAGACAATTGTTCAGGGATAGGGTCCAGCTTCAGATTTCAAGCCCCAGACCCAGCACAAACTAAACAAACTAGCAAACAAAATTAACCCCACATATTTCTTTGGGACCATCCTTAAAGCACTGGTTTGAGAAGAGGCTTTTTTGTTGATCATACACACTCCTTCCTGCTTTTTGGAATCCTTATTGCTACAGCAAACTCAGGACCCGATTAAAAGAATGGAAAATTGACTTCTGCGACAAAAGAATCATGTCAAGAGTGAAATATCCATGCATAAGACATTTTAAAACCTCCATTTATTTGTTTTTTTGCAGTAGAACACTTTAAAACAAAGTTATTTTTTATGCTGGTATATTGTTTCCTTTTGTAATACTCTCAACTAGAAGTGTACAGAAAAGTTTTATATGAGTTAAGAACACACTCAAAAAAGTCAGGGACAGACTTTCCTTCCAGCCTTGGATTATTTTCTTGTTCAGTAAAAAGAAGAGCACAAATTAACTTGAACTTTGTCATTTCTCTATGTTTAATTCCTGTCTTGGAATCAGTTTCCACTTCCCATAACAGTTCCTTCCACTTACTTCCAGTAACAATCTATCGTACTGCTTCCAGTAAAAATGAATATTTTCTGGCTTCATTGAAATAGCATAAGTACATCTTTGGACAATAGGTAACATGTGTTTTAGTGACAACTTAGAAACGAGAACATATAGAATTTACATGGTGTATAAAACATTTTCCATGTACATATGGCCATATAAGATGATGTTAAGTGAAATAAATCTCAAGATAGGGACACAACTTGATTTTCTTTCTTGCTATTGTTTTTAATGTATCTAACATGTACTATGTGTTTTTTTTTTGTTTGTCTTCTATTTTCTGCCTCCATGGTATAACCCTTTTTTTCACTTTATTTGAGTTTGGTGACCTGCATCTTGCACATACATTTTCTTAATGTGGGGATGGGAAGGGAAATATCAAAATGCTGAGGCAAGATAAAGTATGACCCATTGTAACAACAAGATGAACAAGACGCTATGTAGAGAACAAACTTTACAACTTGGGGAGGGGAGGAGAGAGTTAGGGTCGGGGAGAGAAAAGGGATGGCAGGGGACAAACAAAAGAGGAGCTAAAAATGCTGGTTAGATAATGTACTCATTAAATTTCTTATGTAACTAACCCATCTGTATACTATTTTCACAATAAAAAACATGAAAAAAATATCCTGGACTGCATTAAGTACAAATTTCCGAAGGGCTCTGTAAATTAAGACCAATTTTAATTGGGAAGAAGGTTCTCAGAAACATTTTTTGTGAGTGTGTGTGTGGTTCATTATTTCCCGTGTACATAGGTTAACAGTTGGAGAAACAATAGGAATAATAGGAGAAAGAGAAGTTCTGTATAATGGTTCAAAACACTATAGAAGACTCTGCAAATAAGACAACTTTTAAACAATAAGGCCAAGGCCAGTATGTACATATATTGGAGTGATATAGAGAAAGCATTACTACTAAGTGGAACATGATGAATGAGGCTACTATCTTTCATCATGGTAGCTAATCATGCAAATTAGTGAAAATTAGAGTAGAGGTATAATTTTGGTTCCAAGTAAGTCAGATATAAGAGCATGGACTTTACTGGTAAAAAAAAAAAAAAAGGCCATGTTGAGAGAGCAGAAATGCTACTAGCAATGAACTGGTGGCTAAGATCACTTTTCTTTTTTTTCTTTCTCTCTTTTTTATGGTAGTGGGGCTTAACATCTGGGCTTGGGTACTGTCCCTCTGCTATTCAGCTCAAGGCTAGTGCTCTACCACTTGAGCCACAGTGCTATTTCATTTTTCTGGTAGTTAATTTGAAAAAATACTCTCTGGGACTTTCCTAGCTGGACTGGCTTCGAACCCCAATACTCTACTCAGATCTCACTGCCACCTGGCTTAAGATCAAATTTCTAATGTGTGCACTCAGAATATATAATGTGTATGTTTATATAACTTTATATGAATTCTTGAGTTAAAAATCTGGGTTACAGCCAAGACTTTATACTCACAAAAATGATTGTAGTTTAAAAGTTGATACTCCTGGAGAAATAAAACCTAAGAATGGAAAGGAGTATGGGAAGTTCAGTTTGCATCCAGCCTGGGAAGAACAGGCTTTGTGACACCAGCCAAAAGCTGAATTGGAAGAAGTGCTCGGGAGATGGAATACCAGTCATGAGCAAGATTGCTGAATAAGAGCTTGTGATTTTTGCATACATACATACAAACATACACATACACTAGGAGGCACTTATATGTGCACACACAAATGCACTAATAAAGGAACTCTCAGAATATGTAGAAAAGTTAGAAAACAATACAAAATATGTCCTGAGTAAGACTAGAATCAAGTGATAATTTTTAATATTATAAAGTATTCAAGTGAACTTTCTTCAATAAAGTTTGAGCCTATTACATAGGTAGGGACTAGAGATAGTAAGAGAGTCAAGTAAACATTATTAATGGGATCAGATCCATGGAGGAATGTATCAGAGTCCCTTGCAGGTGCATCTGAAAATGTTCATATACTGTGTCAAATGTTAGAACGTCTTTTACAACTGTACATAAACAGTCTGAGCAGTCTAGTGGATAATATCATCAGAGAAGTTCAGAATTGCTAGTCTGTATATAGATTAAATAAACCACCAAACTATGGTAGGACAATTGGATACAACACAGGAATTCTAGCACTCAGACTAAGACAGGAAATCAGAGAGCTCTATTACATAGTGATACCTCCCCAGGACCAGGTAGTATAATTTTGTTTCAATAAAACAAACCAAACATCAAGAAAGGAATACACAGTTTGAAGTGTGGGCTAATTTTTGTCACTATGTTTTGAGATGTCAAGTTTCCTATTGAAATGCAACTCATATATAATCCTCATTTGTGTTTTAAATGCTCTCTTCATTACAGAACATTCCTAGATGCAAAATAGCTCATGATTCCCATAGAAAATTTGAAAAAGTAAGCATCATTCTGTTGGATTCCAAAGAAATGATGAAGGATTACAAAAGCTTAAGCCTGGAGAAATATCAAAGTTCATCTAATGTAGGACTTAGTAGACTAGGCTAAATTAGAATTTAGATTTGAAATAAATATTTTTGGTTTGTAATTTCATATTCTATAGGACATTAAAAAATGTTTTTCAAGTAGAAGATTTAATCCAGATCCTGACCACCCAGCTCCTGAAGACTTTTGGGTATGGACCGGAAAGTTCATTTAGATCTGTCCCCAGTGACCTCCTCCCCTTCCAGCATGTAGGGGTTTGCCCCAACCATCACTCTGGGCCCAGAACCAGCTCCAGAGCCAGGCCTACCCATCTCTCCTTCTCGCCCTGGGCCAGGACTCACGCGGGAGGTAGAGTCTGTCTGGCCATCTGTTCCCATATCTGCCATGGGCCTCATGCTCTCCAGCCATTCCCACCCCTTGCCCCATCCCCTGGAGCCCAGATGCTAACCTCTCCCCCCCTCCCTGTTGCTCCAGGCCCTGATTCATGCACATCCAGAAGTCAAGGCTGTACCTGCTCCTGCCCCCTAGGACAACCGGCCCACCAGAGCATTCCAGCAATTCTGTGCCCAGCGCCAGATGGGGCTTTTCACAACTCTGGGTGCCCACAGCAATGTCGATTCCCATCGCTGCCCCACATGGACTCACCATTTTTAGGGCACTCCTCCATATGTCTTTACAACACACCTCCCGACTGGACCTGCACCTTGAACTTTGGTTCTGGGATTCATTTGGTTCCTCGCTCCCTGGAAAGTATGGGGCCAAGGGTAATTCACCCACAATTCTGAGGTCACCTGTGATGCTAGGTCAACTGCAGGCTTGAGCCGCTGGAGAGGGCAGGGCTCCTGTTCACCATGATTCTACCTGCAGATTGATGATGTGGTTTTGATCTGGTTTGGTCCAGAACACATCGTAATGAAATATCTTTTTAATCAAAGGAGTTTCAAAAGCAAACATTGTAAACTTACGTGCAGGTGTTCCACAGATGCAAGGAAGCTCTCAATAAATCTGGGTTCTGCTTAAGACCTCATGTGATCCCTTTTCTTCCCTACATATTATTGTCATTGTGTTATTCACACATGTCATGTGGCTTGTCTCTGGGCTGGGGCACCAGAACCCAGGCCTTAAACTCAAGGTGGCCAGTGCTCTATCTGTTGAGCCACAGTGTCACTTCCCACTTTTTTCTCTTTACGGAGTATCGAGGATTCAAACCTAGGGCTGCCTGCCTGGTAGGTGAGCACTCTATGAGTAGGCCACATAGCACTCTTACCATTTGAGCCACAGCTCCACTTCTCTACCACTGGAGCTGCAGCTTCATGTCAGACATTTGGGTTGTGCATTGGAGGTAAGCCCAGTCTGGCTTGGAACTGAAATCCTCAGGAAGAGATCATGGGCACTATCTCACCCCGACCCCACCACTGTGCCCGTTGAAACATTGGTCTGAGTGGGGATGAAGGGAAATATGGAGCCTCCTTCATGTTTCATTACAAGTATGAACTCACAAGAAAAGAGGGAATGAAAAGGAAGACAAGGAAGGAGAGAGGCAAGGGGAGGGAAAAAGAGAAGGAAAGAACGGAAAGTTGTGAAGAAGGCAAGAAAAAGGAAAAGAGAAAGAAGGAGCCAGGCACAGGTGGCTCATGCCTGTCATCCCAGTTATTCAGGAAGCTGAGCTTTGAGGGTTGATTGAGGTCTGAAGCCAGCCAGGGCAGAAGGATCTAAGTAGACACCCTTCATCTCCAATTAAGTAGTCAAAGACTAGAAGTAGAGGCAACGCTCAAGTGGTAGAGGACGTCTTGTGTGAAGAAGCCCAACCAGAGTGTGAGGTCTTGAGTTTGAGTTCTAGTACCGGCAGAGAACGAAGGAAGGAGAGAGAGAGGAGGGAGGGAGGGAGGGAAGAAAAGGAGGAAAGCAGGGGTTTAAGGCAGAGACACTCCTGCAGTCGAGAGGGTCAGAGAAAGCCTTGAATAGGGTGGAAGTGAACCCAGAGACCCGATTAAAGAGCAGGAGCCTAGATGCCACCGGGGAGGGCTGTCCCAGGAGAAGGGAACCTCATGTGCGGTGGCTGAAAGAGGTGGAGCCAGATGTGGAGTCCAAAATGCATGAGGAGGCCAGAGGGAGGATGGGATTTTACAGAGTGCTCTGGTAGGGTCTTCTGACTTTCCTGGGACCAGCCTCAGATGAGTCTCTTCTGCCACCTCCTCTGGGAAAGCCCCTGCTGGCAGGGGCTGCACGGCCAGCTCGGGCAGTTTTAGGGACCAGGCCCACAGGGCCACCACCCAATCTGCTCTGCAATCCGGTGGAAGATAAGATCTGGGAGATGGAAGGCAGATGGTGAGCCGATGTTTCATATTCCCTCATTTGCAGAGAAGACCCCCCTTGATTTGGGTCCAGACCCAGGGGGAGGCAGACAGGGGGGTGGTGGGAGGGTTTGCCAGACCCCGGGAACTGAGGTTGAAGCCTAAATGTACAAAGAAATGAGACCTCATCTCTGCGGTGGAGCTCACATTCAGTCCCTTAAAAACAAGAGCCCCTATTGGAAAATAATGACCAAAGTGGGGAGGGGACCTGATTGAGGGGTGAACACCTGGCGGGCATGGCGAGGCTGCACAGTTGTCCCGGGCCCTGTTTCCCAGGCCTGTGCAGCAGGGGTACCCTAGAGATGTCTCTAGAGAAGCACAAGGGGATGGGAGCAGCCGCCACCCGCATGTCGACATTTGCACCCCACTGTGCCCTGGGCTCCACCTGCAGCGACTCCTGGTCCACACAGGGTGAGGCAGCAGTGTGAGGCAGCCAGGCCAAGTTTTACCTTCACTCCTCTCCACCCCCCCCCCCCGTGTCCCACCCAGCCATCCCGCACATGCACACTGCCTGGCCCCTGGCCCAATCCAGTCCCAGGAACTAGCAGACCTCAGGACTCAGCTCCCCTCCTCCCCTACCCACCTTAGAGCTCCAGTCCATAGACTTGTGGAGACTAACAACCATCCCCATACTCTCCGTCGTCATCATCATCATCATCATCATCATCATCATCATCATCATCATCATCATCATCATCATCGTCGTCGTCGTCATCATCGTCATTACCGTCATCATCATCACCAAGATTCTCCTAGGCTGGGCATCTATGTGGCTGAAATGTTCATTTCTTATATGTTTATAATCTCTAGTGTATCACCTATTATGTATGAGCTGTGATACAGTATACAGTCCTTTCTAGTCTATGTCATTTTATTATACCACGTCTTGGTAGATCTCATGTTGTACAAATGTAGATATCTATGCTTATCACAGGTAATATATGTTCTATTGTAGAGAATGTGAATTACTATTGTATTATATATTATATTTGAATTTATAGTATACATTATTTTTACTCAATTATGTATTTAGAGATACAAACCTTTGTATTCTATAGCATCCTCTATTTTATTCTCGCATCTATTATTATTGCGTAGTTTATAGTAGGTAGTATATTATATTTGAATTTTGTTACATGTTACGTATGAATTTGTAACTATATATATCCTAGGTAATATTGTATTACTTGGATTCTATCCTATGAATTTTAGTAAAAATTATATGACTATATTTTATTATCATGCTAATAGGTTTTATTTATTATATCACCTTTTTTTGTATATAGTCTATATTTATATTACATTGAACATAACAATTTCGAATACTCTCATGTAGTTCCCTTGTACACACAATAAAATAGCTGGGGACAACCCATTGATGCTGAGATCGTCCCAATGACAGCTGGTCAACCAGGGAATCCTCCTGCCCACCTCCCACACCTTATGTCGGGCCTTAGACCATTGTTAAATGTGGGAGGGTGGAGACAGCCACAGGGCCCCTCCCTCTCTGAGGGCCAGAGCCCTCGCAAGGGAAGGCACCTGAAGCTGCCCCGAAATTGGGTTCCCACCAAAGCTGAGGCCAAACTGGAGGTGAAACAGCCCTGGCCCAGAGAGGCCCTCGACTCCCGTGATGCCCCCCAGGAGCTCTCACCCCAGAGGGCTAGGTTTCTGCCTGCAGGCAGCCGAAGGGGCTGCCCCAGGCCCATGCCCTGGGCATGCCCAACATACACATGGAGAGGGACCCCCAAGTCCACCTTTCCTGGGCTGCTTGCCTTGGTGGGGGTCGGAGAACTCAGAGGACTGACAGGTCAATACCCAGGTCATACCCCCACTTGGAGGGAGAGATCCCAAAGTCTGCCATTCATGGGGGTCCCCTCATGGACACATGGCCAACTTGCCTGCCCACCCGCCACCTCTCTCGCTGGGGAACTCTGGCCTCTGGCCATAGGGACCACTTGGCTAGGCAAGGCCGGCCCTGGTGCCCCTCACCCAGTCCCAGAAGAGGACCCCGAAACCACACTCTCAGAGGGGGATCCTGAAGCCTTTCCTTGATGGGTTCTCTATCGAGCAGGGACCCATCCCGGCCCTGGTCGCCAGCGGCCGCAGAGGGAAGCCAGGTCCTGGCCTGCACCAGGCTGCCCTGCTCTGCCCCACTCTGCCCTGCTCTCCTCCGGTTTCCAAGAAGCCCACCATTGGTCCCTGTGGGGAACTCGGGCTTGGGAACACAGTTAGGCTCAATGAGCAGGGCCAACGCCAGGGGCCCACCATAAGAGGGAACCAGAAACCACCGCTCCCGGAGGGGCCAGGGCCCTTGGCTCACCTGCCACCTCCAAGGCTCAGGTGGCTGAGGTTGTTCCTAGGTCCCCAGCTCCCAGGGCCTCCCCACAGGCTGCTGAGTGTGTCTGTGGGTAGTCCCACATCATGCTGCCCCACTCCAGCATCCATCAGGCACATGCCCCACTAGACAGTCAGGGCTGACACCTGGACTGTGCAGAGTGCGGCTGCCTGCCCAAGGTGAGAAACGGCCCCATAGCAAATCTCAAGGTGGACATCGGACTTTGAGTTTTCTCCCCAGGAGACCAAAGTCAAGGGAGCCAGTACACACCACCACGTGGGTGCAGGCAGCCAGGTGGGGTGGCACCTCGATGGGAGGACTCCCCATTCACGCAGCAGATCCTCCACCCCTGGGGGTGTCAGTGACAAGCTGCCTGCCCCTGCGGTCTCCGGAGGAAGGGGTACCAAGAGACGGTCACCCTAGCCCCCTGAGAGTGGTGGGATCCCTGCCGAACATCTTGGCACACATGCCCACTTGCCCCCAGGCCGGTGAGCTCACTCACTGGCCCTGTCAAGGAGGATATGGTAACCTTGCCTGGGCCCAGCTGAGGCACGCCCATTCTCCCAGCCACTATAGACACTGAGGGTCCTCCCTGGGCTCCTTGGCCCAGGCGGAGTGGCCCAGAAAGGATCACCAGGGTTCATTTGGGGGCTCCCAGCCCCCCACACCTCATGACTGTGGTGTCCCACATGTGCTACCTCCCTGTATCCATATCCACGAGGCCTGTCGGGGCCAGCTGGCTTACCTGGGAGAGGACCAGGAAGTGAGGCCTTGGTCCTCCCAGGTACTCCTGGTGGCTGCTGAGAAGCCTTTACCTGGGGGGGGGAGTCCCAGAGCAGGGTAGGATGAAGCCTGTGCTCCCCAGCAACCAACCACAAGACCCAATGTCGCCCAGGGTAGGCCTCCTTCTGCGGTGGGCCAGTCCCTCTCTCATGTTCCATGTCCACCTCTGATGGGGAGCTGTGGGGGCTGGACATCCCCCCCTGCATTGAGTTCCGGGGTCTCAAGGGCTACGACAAGCTCTCCCCGTGGCCAATGTACCACTATTCCCCACACAACGTGTGCTCATTGGGCCAACAGAAGAGTGTGGTTGGGCCCTGTCTCCATGCCCACCCTCAGGCTCTGGGGGCGGGTCCTCTCGTATGTCATGTGCCAGCACTCGCAGGCCCTACCCCACCTTTTCCTGTCTCCCCACGGTCCCTTAGCCTGCAGCCCATCCTCCCAGTGCCCCTCAGTGGGGTGACTCTCAGGGGAAGGGTGGGTGGATAGGTATCCCGTCTTCACCTTGTAGTGCCCTGGGAGGGTCTGACTCTGAAGCATAGTCCTGCATGGGCTCCCTGCCTTCGGCACCCAAGGAAGGAAGGGGTGCTCTCCTCCCTCTCTGTGGCAGCCCTTGTCTTTCCCTCTCAGCCATCTGGTCCTTCCCTCATTCCCCAGGCAGGGGAGGGCCATGTCAAGATGAGTGTGCTGATGAGAAAGTTGAGGCTCAGTTATGTCCCCAAGGCAGAGCCAAAATTCTGTATGTACTGAACTCTAGTGACTTGTCTCCTGCAGACAATTGTTTTTGTTTAGTTTTCTCCATCATGAACCTTCAACTTAGAGCCTAGGCACTGACTTTCTTCTTGGGCTTGTGGCTAGCACTCTACCACGTGGAGCCAAGGACCCCCTTGCAGCAAAGTGTCTTGGCTTAGGTGTCTTGAGCTTAGATCTGTCATCCTGCCTGCTCAGGAAGCTGAGGATCTGGCTTCCAAACTATTCCAGACACAAAAGTTCCCATGAGACTATTATTTCCTATTCACCCCTTAGAAATTTGAAGTGGAAGCACCGGTGACTCATGCCTGTCATCCTAGCTATTCAGAAGACTGAGAGCTGAGGATCACAGTCCAAAGCCAGCCTGGGCAGGAGATTCCCTGTGATGCTTATCTCCAGTGAACCACCAGAAAGCCTGAAGGGGCACTGTAGCTCCAGTGGTAGAGTGCTATACTTGAGCACCAAGTCCCAGACTTCAACTCCTCCAACTTAAAAGAAGAGAAAGAAAAAAACCTGAAGTAGAGTGCTGGGAATGTCTCTTAGGGGTAGAATACTTTGCATGTATGAAACCCTGGGTTTGAATCCTCAATACCACATCCCTAGAAAAAAAGCCTTAAGTGGCTCTGGGGCTCAAGTGGTAGTACACTATCCTTGTACAAGAGAAACTCAGGTACAGTGTTAGGTACTGAGTTTAAGCTCCAGGACTGGTGTTTGTGCACACACACACACACACACACACACACACACACACACACACACACACACACACACACACACAAACACACACACACACACACAACCATACCAGAAGTGAAGCTGTGACACCAAATGGTAAAGCAAAGAGCTTCTGCTCTGAGCTCATGGTCATCAACCAGGCCCTGCGATCAACCCGAAAATATAGCCACCCAGGGCCCAACTAGGAGAGGGCAAATGTTTCAAAATCTGATGAGCTTCACCAGCACTAGATGACAGGAAGCATTGTGATTTTGCACAAGAGCTTAGATTTAGCAAGCTTCCAGAAACCTAAGGAGGCACCTTTGCCAATTAGGAATCTTTCATTAGGTTCATCTCCTTTTTTTCTTCCAGAAGGACCCTTGAACTAATTGCAGCAGTTTGTTTCAACACTGGAACATAGTCTAACAAAGACAGGATGAGTGCAGGGAACTTGTACTGTCCCGAGATGTGGCACAAATGAAGTATTCCTGTCAAAACAGAGCACTGGGGAGAGAGATATCCTGGGGGTACAAAGAGGCCTTTTTCTCCTGGCCTTCAGAGTCTGCCCACACTCATCCTCACTAATTCCCCCAGATGAATTGTTACACAGCTGTACAGGAGTGAGGCCTTTTGTCTGTCTGTTATAACAATGAGGCAGACTTCCTCCAGCAGCCTGGGGTGCGCAGAAACCCTCTGGCTACACTGGGGACAGTGAGGGGAGCCTCAGAACATGCACTGTCTTGAATTCACTCGCTGTGCTATTAAATCATTCTATTTAAACCTTTTTTCATAGCAACTCTGGATGTTCATTGATAGATACATGGAGTTACTGGCTCTTTTTTTTTTTTTTTTTTTTTTTTTTTTTTTTTTTTTTTTGCGGCAGGTCCTGAGGCTTGAACTTTGAGCCTAGGCACTGTCCCTGAGCTTCTTTTGCTCAAGGAAGCACTGTACTGTGTCTTAACCAATGATTACCCTAGGCTGGTTTGGAGCACTCATACCCACAGATGATCCAGACATCCTAGGACCTGAGTTCAACTCCAGCACTGGCAAAAATACATAAAACCAACAAAAATGGAGGAGGAAAAAACCAGGAACTTTTATACAACCTTTTTACCTTTGTTTCTTTTGCACTGTGACCATCCTGGGTATCAATGACTTGGCTTGAAAATTGTATGTGACCTTGCATAGCCGAAGGCTCACGGTCTGTTGGTGAAGCCTGAGCCGCACCCAGACACCTAGGCCATGAGTTCGATCCTGGTGCTGCCACCTACACACGCCTGAAGTTCCTAGGAATCTCGTTCCTATCTAAAGGAACACTAATAGAATGTTTGACATGTACAAATTGAATTACTAATTAACTAGTCTTTCTAGTATAATAGTATATACAATAAATATAGTTCATTGATTAATT